>NC_080378.1:114580202-114877702 GCF_014773155.1 Arachis stenosperma
ACAAATAATAGTAATTAATTAGTCTTTCTTTAAAATAATACGATTTTTTTATAATACCAACCTTATTTTAAATGTTATATTTAATATAAATTTTAATTTAAAATTAATTTAATTACTATAAATATCTGAAATGATACCCAAAAAATAACCTACAATGATAAAATAGAAAAGTGATATTAATAAGAAGGGTCATATTATTATCGTTCCCTCATTATAATAATGAGATTCATTGGTTATTTTTTGTATATTTTAAATTATTTTATAGTAATTAATTAATGTGAGGAAAGAATTATTTTGTCTATTATGATCTATATAAAAAATTAAAAAATTTATTAATAATAAGTAGTAAATATATTTTACATAAATCTGATAAATTTTTAATAATAAATGAAAATTTTCATTTAATAAAATATATTTTATACTAAATTTTAATATCAATATAGTCTAAATAAGAGTAAATTATTAAAATGGTATCTAAAAGGTCGCACTGTTGACAAACGAACCCCAAAAAATATTACAAATAAATTTTAGAAAAATTTAAAAATACGACAAAAATAAAATTAGATATTAATTATATATTCTAAAAAATGACTTTAGATATCAAATTTTGATATAAATTTTTACAAACATTACTAGAAAAATAAAATCTTTTTATTCTTAACATTTGATAATTTTTTGTCAAGTAAATTTTTTTAAAAAAAATTATTGTGAATGACCTCATTTGTTTGCTTGAAAAATAAAAAGAAAAATCTAAAGATCAAATTTGCTTCCATTTTTTGTGTACCTTCTAAATATTTATTCAAATGTTGCCACAAAAATTTAGATATAATAGATAAGCCGTTTACTAAATATAAAATTTTTTTTGTTACTTACAAAAATTATAATATTTATTAGTTCTTTTTGTCGTATTTTCAAATCATTCACAAACTATTTTAATTTGTTGATAACTTTTTTCAAAAACTTTTTTGTCTGCGACTCACTGAATCTTTCAGATACCAAATTAATAGTTAACCCGTTTAAATAATTATATTGTTTCACTCCTCTCTCCCTCTATTCTTTAATCTTTGGTAGAAAATTAAATAAAATTATTATAAATATTTTTCTATTCAATTAAAAAGAATACTAGACTACTAGTATAATTTAATATTTTTTATTAATAATTAATTAATAATATTTAAAAATATGTACTAAAAATACATTATTAAATTGTTAAACTAAAAAAATTAAATTAATAACTAAAAATATTAATAAAAAATTGTAAGTTCTATTCGCATTGAATTTTTTTTTTTAACTAACAAAGAAATGCCATGACACTATTCCCTTTTATCGTGAAAGTATTGTTAGTCACAAATAATGATTAAAAAGTACTTTGATTGACGCATTTATTTGTGAGTAAATAATCATTTTTTATTTGTAGTTATTGTTTTGAATTTGAGGGTTGTAATTGGGTTTGTTTACGGGTTGGACATGACAAACAAAAAAGAGGTTGACCATGATGATAAAAGCAATTTAAAAATTTAACATTTTTTAACGGATCAATTTAAAATTTAATGATTGAATATTTTTACTAAATAATACTAATTTTTTTATGGATATAATGTTCATTTAATTTTTTACAGTCAATTTTATTAGTTTTCAAATTTTTTATAGTAATTATTTATTTTTTATTTATTGCACAATTTTATTTTCATGTGTGATGTCAAAAGTAAATTTTGGAAGTTGGAACACTCATACCAAATAAAGTATGTACTTACCCAAAGTTTTAAGCATTTTTTGGGGGGCAATTTACCCAAATAAATAAATTGTATGAAAGCTTTACTCAAATACACAAAATAGAAATCCTTTACGTACATGTGCATTTTCACACTTCTATGTAAACCGTGGGAAGCTACCACGGTTTCTGATTTTAACATAAACCGTGGCAACCTACAACGGATTATGGTATTTGTGATTTGTGTGTAAACCGTGGCAAGCTCCAACGGTTTACGAAGAGAGAAAGCTAAGCATAAACCGTGGTAAGCTCCCACGGTTTATGAAGAGTTTGACGTGAGAAATTATAACTTATTATTTGCTTACGTTGTTATCTTTTAAGTTTTTAAATACGCTTTCTTAAATTGTTGGATATTTAGTTTTTAATATTGTTGAACTAATAATTTGTTTAGGTATCATCACTAAAATTTTTTAAAATGTTATTTATAAAAAAATTAATATTATTGAAATAATTTAAAAAAATTAATATATAAATTATTCGGTTAGGTTGTTAGATATCAATAAGGATTTAGTTTTCGAATTTATTAACAAGGTTGTTAAGTATTTAAATCTTAATATTATTGAACTAATTTAAACAAAATTATTTATAAATTATTTTAAAATTAGGACGGTTGTTTAATAATAAAATTAACAATTTAAAAGTAATAACAAAATAATAAGAAGCAAGTAGTAGTAAGAAACAAGTTCGAAAATAAATTATTAGTAAGGTTGTTAAGTATTTAAATCTTAATATTATTGAATTAATTTAAAAAAATTAATATATAAATTATTCGGTTAGGTTGTTAGATATCAATAAGGATTTAGTTTTCGAATTTATTAGCAAGGTTGTTAAGTATTTAAATCTTAATATTATTGAACTAATTTAAACAAAATTATTTATAAATTATTTTAAAATTAGGACGGTAGTTTAATAATAAAATTAACAATTTAAAAGTAATAACAAAATAATAAGAAGCAAGTAGTAGTAAGAAACAAGTTCGAAAACAAAATAATAAGAGCTTAAATAATAAAATGGAAACAAAACGTTCTTTTAAAACAAAATAATAAAAAATTAAATTTAAAAGAGATTGTTACTTTTTAAATTTAAGTTATTTACTTAAGTTGGTTTGCTTAGGTTGTTATTTTTTTAATTTTAAGTTATTTTGCTTAGGTGGTTATTTTTTAAATTTTAAGTTATTTGTTTAGTTTATTATTTTTTAAATTTTAAGTTATTTACCGATTACTCTTTTAAATTATAAATTATTATTATTTGTTTTAAGTGGTTAGTTTTTAATTTTAAATTATTTGGACATAAATTAAAATTAAAAAATTTTTAAAAAATACATGCTTCAGTTAAGAGGACTCTTATGTCTCGATTCATAAATTTGCTAAGAAAAGTCGATGACGAATAATCAATTATTATTTTTTAAATATCAACACTTACGCATAATAAATGAGTAAAACGAAATCTAAGAATTTTAATATTAACTTCAATGTAAGTTTATTTATTTGGATTTGTTTCAAGATTTCATTCTATATATTCGAATTTATTTATTTTAGTATTTTGTATTTAAATTGTTATTTTAACTTTATTTTGTTACAAAAAATTTTATAATATATTTTTTGTACCGGAAAGATTTTAATTTGTTAAAAAAAATTTTTTGTTGAAAATAAATATTTTTTCTATCTTTTTATTTAAAATATTATTATTGATATCTTAATATTAAAAATATAAAAAATAAACATACTTTAAAAAGAATACTTTACGTTGTTTGGTCTTTATAAAATTAAAATAATTAATTAATTATTAATTTTTAAAGTGTAACTATTTTTTTAATAAAAAATAATTTATAATTTCTTTTCTAATTTTATGAATTTGTTAATTTTTAAATTTTAAAATATAAAATATATATGTATACAGTTTGGTACAATTTTTGTTGTTGTCATTTTTAAGTTGTAATTAATTTTTTTAAATATAAACACTTACACATATTAGAGGAGTAAAACGAAATTTAGGAATTTTAATATTGACTTTGATATAAATTTATTTATTTAGATTTATTTTAAGATTTTATTCTATAAATTTAAATTTATTTATTTTAATTTTTTTTATTTAGATTGTTATTTTAACTTTATTTTGTTATAATTATTTTTGTAATATTAAACTTTTTTGTACTTCATAAACCGTGGGAGCTTGCCACGGTTTATGCTTTTAGCTTTCTCTCTTCATAAACCGTTGGAGCTTGCCACGGTTTACCTACAAATCACAAACACCATAATCCGTGGTAGGTTGCCACGGTTTATGTTAAAATCAGAAACCGTGGTAGCTTCCCACGGTTTACATAGAAGTGTGAAAATGTACATGTACGTAAGAAATTTCTGTTTTGTGTATTTGAGTAAAGCTTTCACCCAAATTATTTATTTAAGTAAATTGCCTTTTTTGGGGAACAAAATTGGATAACTTGATATTAGATAACTTGCAACTTAAGTTAATTAACTAAGAAAGGTGTTGTATTCTACTTATGGTTTATTAGTCAGCAATTATCCAAGATTCCAAGGTACGGTAGACTAATGCACTTGTTAAAGATAAACTTTGAAAAATCCTAAAACCAAAAAGGGGCCAATGATGCATAGTCTCATTTATTCTTGTTATATATATATATATATATGTTATCTTAAATTCTTAATCAGCCGTCACCAAAAAAAAAATTCTTAATCAGCCGTTTTATAGGGGAATGATTTTATAAGTTCTATCGTATATTCAATAATATATTAATATTATTGAAAAGCTGTGTAGTATTTGCTTTGTTTTAATTAATGAAAAATAATTGATGACTTATATTCATTTAATGACTTATTTATATATTCTCTCGATTTTTTTTGGGTGATTTGCCACGTTATTTTATATCGTCACAATATCATCATTCTCACTTTTTTCAAAAAAAAAAATGCTATTCAATTATCAATTATAACCTTAATTTCTAATAATGTTGTAAATTATCCTACTATCCTCGTTATTTTTTTCCATCAATTAAGAGTTAAATATGATTAGTTTTAAATTTTACTTATAACTGGGTTAAAACATGCGTAATATCCAAAAAAATAGTATTATAAATTTTTGTACATAATTTTTTGAAGGTAACTGAAATAATAATAGAAAATTTTTTGATTTTGTAGTACGTTAAAAAACAATATATATAACTCTTAAAACAAAAATATTATATCATAATAAATTCTATAATATAAAATATAATGCTAGTAGTATAATAAAAACCAACTATGTCAATCTATGCTTTATATAATGAGGTAGGGTACGAATTCGGTACACGACTATATATAGCGCACTGAAACGCCATTTTTTTGTTTGGTGCACCAGTCAGTCGAAGGAGGCAAGAATAAAAATACATATTTTTTGTGGGTCTTTTCCGCAATTTCGTATAAGTTAGAGGGGTCACTTTTAGAATTTTTAAAATGAATACATTTAACTTAATGGTCAGAATTAGTTGGACACTCAGCATTTGGTTAACAACTATTACTGCCGCTAAGTTCCTCCTCCAGCTCAAGTTCTCTTCCTCCCCTTCCCCTTCGTCGCAATCGCACCGTCCATTCCATTAACTCCACCGCCGCTAACTCCTTCTTCTCCCGACTCAGCTTAACTCCTTCTCCTAACCACTCACCGACGGTGGCTTGGGCAGCGTCTTGTTCCAGCAACTCATCCGACGAGATTCGGAGATTTTGAACCACGAAACGCTATTTTTCTTTGGGATTGAGAAAGTGTTCAGTGTTAACGATTCTATTTTTCTCACCTCTGACGACAACGGAGTCTGATCTGCATTGTCGGTTGTCTTCGGCAGTTGATGGCTTCGCCGTCTCCATCAATGGAAAGAAGGTACCCGTTGTATTATCACCCTTCACTTGATTTACAAATATCTCCCTTTGTTTCGTCATAGGTCTACAATTTTCTTGGAAGGACATCCCCCAATTTTGCGAGTTTCGCTAAATTACCGCATTGTTGCTGTTTAGCACAGGGTTGCCGGGATGAAGATACCACTGGGGGCGTGCGTGTCGCCGAGGAAGCAGAAATGTGCGACGAAGCAGACCACGGAGTTGGATCGTTTGAGGGCGAAGGCTTTGCAAGGATGGAGTCGGACGAGTACGACTTACAGGAAGATGAAACAGAACACGACCATCGTGAAAAGGCCGATGTCGACAATAGGGATGCGGTTGAAATGGAAGACAATTTGGACGGCGTCGGAGGAATGTCTGACAATTATGCGAATGATGACTTGTACGCTGTTGATTCCGGCAAGTCGATAGGTTGGATTGAATTTTTGAACTTGAGCGAGGAGGATGTTCTCTGCTTTAATTTCGCAGATGTTGACATTGCATTTGAGTTCTACCAGCAATATGCAAAGCACTATGGCTTCGGCGCGAGACGTTCCAGAAGCGAAAAACGTGGTGAAGTAAGGATACAGCAGGAGTTCGTGTGCCACCGACAAGGGTACCGATCCCCGAAATTCTACTCGATGCCTAACCAGCAAAAGAGGCCGAGGGCTGAGACATGGTGTGGATGCCCTGCAAGGATGCTACTCCGCATGGACGATGAATCAGGACGTTGGCACGTTGCGTACTTTTCAGACATGCATAACCACCACGTTCTTGAGTTGTGATTTTCTTCCATGCTCCCAGGCCATCGGAGGATGAGCGAAGCAGACATCGAGCAGATGAACGACATGCGCAAAGAGGGCATTGGCGTCTCGCGAATCCACGGTTTTATGGCGAGCCTAGCCGGCGGATATCATAATGTCCCGTACACAACAAGGGACATGCACAATGTAAATGGGAAGCAACGAAGGGAGGGTGGCCTAGATGCGGAATCGTGCCTAAGGTATCTTCAAGAGTGCAAGGCAAATGATCCAGCACTGTACTACAAAGAAGTTATTGATAGTGAGGGCGTGTTGCAACATTTGTTTTGGTGTGACGGCACCAGCCAAATTGATTACCAGGTATTTGGAGACGTGGTTGCATTTGATGTAACGTACAAGAAAAACGTTTACCTTTCACCTCTTGTAGTATTCTCCGGTGTGAATCACCATAACCAAACGGTTGTCTTTGCCGCTGCACTGGTGGCAGACGAGAAAGAAGAGACCTATGTCTGGCTGCTTAAATAGTTGCAAACTTCAATGAAAGGGAAGGCTCCCATGTCCATAATAACCGACGGTGACAGACAAATGAAGTCTGCGATCGAGCAAGTTTTTCCAGAGGCTCACCATCGAATCTGTGCTTGGCATCTACTCCGAAATACCACGAGCAACATCGAAAAGCCTAAATTCACCAGGATGTTTAGGGATTGCATGCTTGGCGTCTACGAGGTCCGAACATTCCAGAGAAAGTGGTTTGAGATGGTTGAGAAATTTGGCATCGCCGATAAAAGATGGGTACAAGACATGTACGAGAGAAGGCACAGTTGGGCCACAACACACATACGAGGAAAGTTCTTTGCCGGATTTCGAACAACATCAAGGTGTGAGGGCTTGCACACTGTGATATCACGGTATGTTAAGTCTTGATATAGTTACACTGAGTTTTTACGTCATTTCCATCGATGCTTGATGTTCGTGGGTGAAAAGAAAGTGGAGGCTGATTTTGAGTGTACAAAGGGTGACCCTGTTATGACCACCAACCTGAAACAGTTGGAGCGGAGTGCAGAACTACACTCGGACAATTTTCTATTTTTTTTGTTCCCATTCTTGACAGGGCCTGTGCAATGAGGGTGGTTGATTATGAAGATAACAGTTCCTATTTTATCCACACCGTCTCTCGATACGGCACTCCGGGGAAGGATTGGCGTGTTGTTGCAACGTCTGATATGAGGGCGGTTCGATGCACGTGCATGAGAATGGAATGTTTCGGGGTCCCCTACGAACATATAATTGCAGTGCTTGTTCTTAACAATGTTCATGAAATCCCAAGGTCTCTGATATTGTCGAGATGGACCAAGGATGCAAAACTTGTGGCGGTGCAGTCGATGGGCGTGATTTGGGATTCTGTACAACTGACGCAACACTGGTGCCTGATGGATTGGTACCGGAAAGTGTGCAAGATTGCATGTCACAGCACTGAAAAGTTCTAGTTTGCAAGAGACATTGCCATGCTGATGCTGAAGCACTTCGAGAACGAAGATGCAGGGGACACCAGTTTTCCACACGAGGGGCCACCTACTGAGGGTGGCAGAGCCCCAGCGCAGAATCCACCCAGGCGCAATACAAAGGGTAACGGTGCTCACGATGGAAAGAAACCCCAGCGATGTCGTTTGTGCCGGGAGGTGGGACACAACAAGACGACGTGTCCAAACCGCTGCACAATGGAGTCATCCAGCGCAGTTGCAGATGACATGGATTCGATGGACACTGACATGGTGGGTTAGTCGCTTTATAGATGATCTAGTTAAGATTTCTGCCCTGTTAAATGGTTCTAATCATTTGTTTTTTACCTTGGTGTCAGCTCTATGATAACCTATCCGGCGATCTGTATGCGACCGCAAAGATTCCTTTGTTCCAATGCTCTGATAGTGACATGCAGGCTGGGTTTGTTAACAGCGACTTCACTGGGACCAACACATCCGGGCCAGTCATGTCTCTCGCTGATTGAGCAAAGGGGGCCTACAGTCGTCACCACCGTGTGTTGCAACGGTAGGTTGGTCGAACCCTTTCACATTCTTCGGTAGGCTGTAGCCGCACACCGAATATTGTCTTCATTTCATCTTGATACAGAACCGTCTGAATTACAAAGTTGATTTTGTTAAACTACATATACATGAGGATGTCTATATGCCGTCAAAGTTAAAACAAGTTTTTGCTATGTTGGCCTTCATTGGTATGTGGCTGTGCTCTATAATTAGCTGATTTTAATCGTGTATTTTCAGTAAAACCATAGAGAGGAAGCGACGACTGATTCCAGAAGTGGAGGTGTGAAGTGGTGTCGTGCGAAGAGCTGCAAATCCACTGTCAAACCTGATGTATTATGTATCGCTCGTTGTCGACCCTTTTGTTGAACCGGACATGGTAGTTAGGGGGCATCTTTATAGCGATTCTATGTTTAGTGGATATTTTGTATGTATGGTAAGTGGATATTTTGTATGTAACGTTTATGCGGATATTTTGTATGTAACGTTTAGTGGATATTCAGATGCACATCTCCTAAAAAAACTCCCTTCGTCTGCCTCTTTGCAGTAGACATTCGGAACTGGTTACGTCTTGCAGTAGCCTGTGTACTCGTTGGAAAATGCATGTGGTTCAATCGCGGTTTTGAAATGCTTTGTAATGGATCATGGCTTCTGGATGTAATTTAAAACACCCGCTTAAAACACCGGATGTGATGAATTGAATGCACTAAATGAAGTATGGTAACAACTTTGAATCAATAAACAACTACTGCTAATTATCATTTTTAGGAGATTAATAAATCATTGTGAAGTTTCAAAATTCAAAATTACAAAAATTAGGTAAAGTGAAGCGAATTACATTCAAACTTCACAGCTTAAAATTACATTCAAACTTCACAGCCATTGGCACTAATTGACATACCTTTTTAATATTGGGAGATCACTCTATTTGCAATGCTACGTGCACATTAACACCAGAAAATATTATCGTGTTTATCATCTAAAGCATAAGTTAATGAGGGCAAGGTATGCCTAAAAATAAAATATAGATTAAAGATACAGATATATGGACATGCAGCTTGCAGCATTGTACTTGACAAACGGAGGCAAGAAAATAACATGGACCGAGTTACTTGGATGGGGGTGAGGGGTGGTGGTTGGGGGGTTTAGGATACAGGAGTTCTCAATATATATGCAGCCGGTAGTCTTGCGGCACCAGCCGCTCGAAGACACACACATGGTCGTGTCTTAGTTGGCATGTAGTTTCTAAGGCAGACCAGCCTACTCCAAAACATCCGTTCGTCCTCCCGGCATAGTGCGTATACTGAACGGTCTACGCGCCCCTCTCGTTGGTAATCAAAATTGGGCTATCCTCGTAGACTCCCGGCAGAGGTGGGACATTTGGCTGGAAGCGAGGACATATTTTTTAGGGTGAGAGCAATGAAATAATTGACTAGAACAATAGCACCAGAAATAGTTGCCTTTAAAAATAATTGTCGACACACTTACGAGAAAACGGCATGTCAGGGGGTGTACGATTGGCTTGACAAAAAATGGATTGGTTGATCTGAACCTATCGGCTATGTGCATTGACCTGGGAAAATTATAGGAAATACATCTTTCAAATTAGATTGCTTGGATGAACAAAGAATACGAAGCCATTGATCGAAACAAAATTCAAATTAGTTCTCTCTCATGTTATAATAAAACATTTAGTGCAATTACATAATAAAAACTCCTTAACATATGAAAGAAAATTTTGTTCTTTAAAGGACAAGTATTCAATCTCTCAACCGGTTATATTATACGAATACAATCTCGTGGTTCAATTGGAGCATATCCGCATGTTCATTATTCAACGTTTGTACAGATTTTATACACCATCGTAAATTATCATTGCTCATACAAAAATTATCTCGTACCCATTTTTTTACCTGACCCCTTTCGGTCACTCCCTATTGCCTATCCAAGTTACTAGTTTTGTATAAATTCAGGATTATACCAATATTATACCAATATGTAAAAAAATAAATTTACTGTCACAGTCTTAGTACCCAGCCCCAGAAAAAAACCTTCCGATGATGTAAAAGGTTGATTGACTAAACAGTCTTCCGTCCATTCAAACGTCACTTCAATAGTGCAAGGTCCAGATCATATCCAGTCAAGAAGAAAGGATTATTTGGACTAAGTTATAGCCAAGATACGCATTAATTGCGTCGTCTGTGTACTCCACATAATTATGATAAATTAATTGATCAAACAGACAGTTTTTTAACAAAAAAAAATTACAAAATAAAATAAAATACACCATCAGTACGCATAGCAATTAGCAAGGGGTTAATGAAGGGGTTAATGAAGGATCGTAACAAACCGGCAATTGCTAGCCACTGTATTGACGGATTACATCATAGTCTGACCGACAATGCACGCACGGAGCATGATCAGCACCTCTATCATCGGGGTTTAGAAAACTACTTAAACGTAAACAGTCCCCAAGAATTCCGCACCTCGTATTCGGCCAGGCATTGCACACACGACACACTGGACAAATCGCTCGCATCATCCATGGTTCCGCGGGTACGGCAACTACCGAAACGGCATGACATGAGCTCCTCTGGGTCTGCCGGGGGTATCTCCAACCACTGGCCCGCAAACACCTGCGTGAAGACCTCTCTGCACCTTTTGACAACACCGAACTCACGGACCACACCAAAAAATTCGAATCCACGGCGGATCTCATCCTCGTCCTTGTCACCAAGCGACAGTAGCAGCATCAAAGAGATGTAGCAGGCCTCCACATCGCCCAACTCTGCTGCCTTGGCCAGGTTCTGTATACCACCTCTGCGGTGGCCAAACAAGAATAAATGAGCCATCCCCATCCGGAGCAGAGCGGCCAGATTCCGCGCTGTGGCGCATCAAAGCAGAAATGTCATTGCAGGCCGCCCAACATAGTCCAGGAAGCAAGCAATCGGCAGCACCGAACCCAAGGCATGCCTGTATACGGCTTCAGAATTGCATACAGCTGCAAATAACCTGCAACTCGCCTTCATGTTGAACAGATCCTGAATGGAATTCGATGTAACCATCGGGGCAATACTCGACCATATTTCGTGAGGAAGAAGATTCAGCGGACATTCGTGCTGAACGGATACGTCCACTCTCTTTATGCCCTTCTGGGAACTTCTGGCTATTTGCAAGGACTTCGTGGAGGGATTATTGGAGATTATAAAGAGGATGCACGAATTTGTAAATGACCTTGTGGCATTTTACTTTTTAATATACTGCCATTGGGGGGAGGGGAAGGGGGGTTGTGGTACAGTACCGCATACGTTTTCCTAGATGTTTTCTTCGTTTACCGATGCGTCTAGATGGTATAATAATTATATTGATTAAAAAAGTATTTATCGTATTTAACTGGGAACACATATTTAACTGGGAACGACATAGTATCATTTTTATGATATCCTAATATTATATGAAATTATAGGAAATAAACATCTTTCAAATTAGATTGCTTGGATAAACAGTATTCTGTCCATTCAAACGTCACTGTAATAGTGCAAAGTTCAGATCATATCCCACTCAAGAAGAAAGCATTATTTGGACTAAGTTATAGGCTTATAGCCAAGATACGCATTAACTGCGTTGTCTGTGCCATCCACATAATTAATGATAATTTAATTGATCAAACTGACAATTTTTTAACAAATAAAAAAAAAAAATTAAATGAATTACACCATCAGTACGCATAGCAAGGGCTTAACGAAAGGGTTTATTGAAGGATCATAACAAACCGGCATTTGCTAGCCATCGTATTGGAGGATTACATAAAGAGAAACCCACAACAGTACAGTTGGGGTAGGATTGGCAAGAGTGGTAAATAGTCACGGTCGTTCAGATGCGTGCAAACATTTTTTTCAAGAGCACCGTGGTATCTTTGCAAATGTCTGTCAAGAAATTGGTGTAGCTCTCGAGCTGCCCAGAAATACGGAAAACCTCCATCATTTGAACACCCCTTTGTACGTCTTCCTCGTCTTCGTGATAAAAAGTTAGCAACATGGAACACAGGTAACCTGCTTCGACGCTGCCCTCCGTTGAGGCCCTAGCAAGCAGTTCCATCCCTTTGTCACGGTGGCCAAATCGAAGATACTCCGCGAACCCATGTCGGACTATAGCATCCATATTTCCTACTTCCACGCAGCGATCAAGGAATCTCCTTTCAGGCCCGTCGAGGTGAAGTAAAAAGTGCGCTAACGATTTATACGACATCGTCGCATGCTTGTATATAGCGTCTGAACTCGCTGCACCGAGGAACACCTTACACGTTGCCTGCATGTTGAACAGATCCTCAATCGAATTCGATGCAACTATCGTGGCAATACTCGACCATATTTCACGAGGAGGAAGATTCAGCGGGCATTCGTGTTGAACAGATATGTCTAGTTTCTTAATGTCCTTCTGGGAACTTTCGGCCATTTGTAAGGACTTCGTGGAGGGATTATTGGAGATTATAAAGTGGATAGATGAGTTTGTAACTGAGCTTGTGGCATTTTGCTTTTTAATATACTGCCATTGGGGGGGAGGGAGTTGGGGGGTTGTGGTTCAGTACCGCATACGTTTCCCTAAACGTTTTCGTTTACCAATACGTTCAGATGGTATAATAATTATATTGATTAAAAAAGTATTTATCGTATTTAACTGGATGCCCATTTCCTAGGTGGGGCTAATATTCTCAAGAATGAAGTAATTTAAAGGAGCCTTAATAGTGGTAAATAAGACAAATGTTATTAATTTTTTCTTTGTTGGTGCAAGTACACCCCTATTCTTGAACCTAGAGTCCCTGCACCCCTACTCCTGAACATAGGGTCCGCGTGCAAGTAAACCTCGACTGCTGTTGCACCATTCTAGTTGCTTTACTTATTTACTCTTCCATTTCTTAGCCTCCGGGTGAGACAAAAACCCATAAACTGTATTCCACCATCAAGCCTAACCACCTCTCCCTCTGCAAGGTGTACCAGATTTCCTCTAACAGTCGGATGCCAATGCGAACAGAAGGTGGGTGGTATGTCGTCTTTAGAGGGAGGATACCTGGAATATACCCCAACTGCGAGTCGGCATCAGCTTAGGTGGATGGCTTTCCACGGAACCTGCTTCTTCGTTACCGGAGTTACCAAGAGGCCGTGAACGCTTGGAATGACTACTTCCAGGTGACTGCATCGCCTGTTACGGAGCTGGGCAGCGAGCTCCCACCGGCGTCGGAGTTCAATCGACTTGTTCACGATGGATGGCACGATTCGACGGTGACGACGACTACGCCTGTTCCGGGCCTAGGCAGCAAGCTCCCGCCGGCGTCTGAGTTCAATCGATTCCTTCATGGCGGACGGCACGATACAACGGTGACGGTGACGACGACTCCCGCGGCGGTACCAGGTGCATATGGTAAGCAAAAAATGTGTTCTTGCGACGCCCCCACGTCTAGTCACTTGCGTCGGTATCAATATGTTGCTAACAAAGTTACATCACTTGCAGCCAGCCAATCGATTGAGGACATACAATAGGTCGTTGCGTCGATCGAGTACCGTGTATCCCAGATAGAGAGAGAGAGAGAGGAACTCAAGACTTAACTGGGAGAAATCATACGGCAGCTGGCCAACATTTTGCTGGACATGTAAAGTCCCAGGTCTTAGGGGTCAGTGCAACAATGGGATGGAGACACCGTAAACCGACCCCTCCCCTCCCCTCCCCGACAATGTATGTTTAGGTCTAGTATTGTACTGTTTAGGCCCAATACTAATATTGAATTGTTCTGATCTGTTTGTTTTTTTTTTATATTCGGCATGGCCTATTTGCCAATGAAGTTATGAAATAGTGCTTCTATCGAAGGTTATGCGCGTGAGCGTTTAAAACATGGTGATATGCATCGGTTTGAATATGTCATTTGTCAGACCCACGAAAGTGGCAAATTACAAAGCCACCAAACTCAACCACTCGAATCATTAGCAATGAAATACATTCAACTTTGGTTACAACGAAGCTTCATTTGAACGTAAACAGACTAAAGAAATGCAACACCTCGAACTCGGCAAGGTAGTGGATGCACGACACACTTGACAAATCGTTGGCGGCACCCATGGT
Organism: Arachis stenosperma; assembly: GCF_014773155.1. NCBI lineage: Eukaryota > Viridiplantae > Streptophyta > Magnoliopsida > Fabales > Fabaceae > Arachis > Arachis stenosperma. The sequence goes on from NC_080378.1 coordinate 114,594,751, forward strand.
CCCGCGGGTCGGGCAGACGCTTGACCGGCAGACGACGGGCTTCCCTGGATCCGACGGGTTCACCCCAATCAGCGGATTTGCGAACAACTGCCCGAAGAGTTCTCTACACATTTCGATTTTTCTAGCAGCAGTACGTTGGCATACAATTCAACCCCCCTGCCAGCGTCCGCCTCGTTCCCAACACCTGGCATAAGTAACAGCATCGCACACATGTAGCGGGCTTGGACATCGCCCACTTCAGCGGCCGCAAGCAGGGTGTCGATCCCACCGACGTATCGCCCCATCTAGAAGAATTCTCTCATCCCTATACGAAATATAGGGATTTCATGCGTGCGTGCTTCTATAAAGGAACCCATCCTCAGAACGGTCCTCGTCGTCATAACCGAACGCGACGGGTAGCTCCGCCATGGAGGCCACCTTGTACACCGCAGATGAACGGGCTGCGTCCAAAAACACCTTGCAGGTCGCCTGCATGTTAAACAGATTCTGGATCGAGGCCGACGCAACCCTTGCTGCAATTCTCTTCCATATTTCGCAAGGCAGAAGAGTCAGCGGACAGCCGCGTGGGGCACCCCTTTCCCTTTCCTTCTCCCATATCCGGCATTCTTTTCCCTTCTGCCTTTGTTGGAGGTTGCACCAAATTTCATCCTATTTAATTTAAATTTGTTGGATGCGGGGGTGGGGGGGAAGGTTACAGGAGGACCGTCGTTAGTATGGAACACCAGATGCGATAAAGGAACGCTGGGGAGGGAACTTATATACTGCAAAACGCCTTACCAGATAAGTCAGGTACCGTGCCACATACGCCTTCATTTACACCCACTGTAACCGATGCTTCGTTTGTGGGTTTGGCACGGGAATCAAAGAGATCGTAAACATAATTTTTAAAGCTGAGCATTGAAAAATAATTTTAAAAACAAATTTAAAACTATATTAATGCGAAATGTTAACTTAAGCCAATACGTAATTAAATTGTTATCTCTTTTTTTTTCTTCCATCGAACTTGTTTAAATATAAATCGTTTATTTTCCCAAAAAAATGAAGTACATGAATTACTCATTTTCTACGAAAAAAAGTATTCGAAGCAGCTTCCCAATTTACACTGTATATGTATACGTGCCCGTTAAATGACAAACCCTATCCATCCTAACGCTTCTTTCCCATTTCTTGTCTGTCGTAACTCCTTCTCTCACCTCTCTGTCTATCCTTATCCCCCTCCTTATTTCTGCCATCCTCCACTGCTCTCTCCACTGTATACTTCTGAGAAAATGTCGAAGGAGTCCGTCACCGACCACACCGTTAGTCCCGACGACCTCACGGAACAGCCGATCCCTTCTTTGATCGACATCGTCCGTACAGATGAAAAGTCCGCGTATTTTGACCTCGTTGAGGCCGAACTTGTCAGGAGGGAGGAGATCTGGGAGGCTAGACTTGTAAAGATCTCAGATGAAATCTTCAAGGTCAGGGTCAAGTGGTTAAAGTTAATGGTCAAGTTGAGGGAAAAGGAGGATTAACTGGAGGAAAAGGAGAAGACACGGCTCCAGGAGGAAAAGTTGCTGCACAGGGCGCAGCAACAGTCTGAAGCGACCGTTCGCCGAATGTATGACAAAGCAAACAAAATGATGGAGGAAAGCTCAAAGTGGCGTGACCTGGCACAAAGGGTCGTCGATGTTTTGGAGGTCAAGCACAAATCTTTGTCCTGTCGGGCAGGCGTTCAACCGGAGCAGAGTGAACACAATGACGGAGGTATTTGACCTGGTGCACATGTGTGATATCTTTATGTTGTGTTAGTTTCTGTCGAGGCCTGAAGCCTTGAATGATCTATTTGGTTTGTTTGTTAGGTCGCCCTTTTGATCTTATGAAATGCTAATTAAAACTCAGTAGCGATTATTATATCTACTTTCATCGGTTTGTTCTCTGCTTATCGTGAATTGTTTGAAATTACTCATAACTCAGTCCCTCTGCTTATAAATCAGCCAAAATAAAACAAGTCGTTTGAGCGGTTTAAACAAAATTAGGGAATTATCTTGCGCTGTTAGCATTTAACGTTTTCAAATCATGTTCCCAGAACATTTCGACAACCATTTACGGGTGCGTTATCAAAGACCTGTTTATCGAGTTATCCTTGCAAATCAGTTTTACACTACCGGAAGAAACATTCAGAATTATTTTTATTTACCGTATCGTAATGTTTTGCCAAATTCCGTTATAACGGAACAAATTCCTTTATAAAGGATAAACATGTTTCCCATTAAAATGCTTGGATCAACAAAGAATACGAAGGGACTGATTTAAACAAGTTTCAAAGTACCTCTCTCTGAAGTTATAATAAACCAATTAGTGAAATCAAATAATAAAATCTCCTTAAAAAACCTCATCAAAGTCTGCTCATTAAAGGACAGGTATTGAACCTCAACCAACTATATTGTACGAATACAACCCGTGTTCAATTGGAAAATATGTGCATCAACGTTTCTATAATTTTATGCACCAGTATCATTTTTTTAGTGCACATGTGACAAAACCTTACATTAATCAGCTAAGTTTGTTTTGCATAGTATTTTAATTATTATATCATACAGAAAATTAATATTGCTGTTAAACGGTTCAACAACTTATTATATATGCAATAACTATTTTGGTGTTCCTTTTCCTTGTTCAGCCATGTGAGGATTTTTTTCGTACAGTAAAAAAGACCATACTAAACCATTTATCTAGTTTTAACAACATTTTTAATAGTCCAACACTTGAGCCCAGCATTGGTTTCAGAAAAAATATGCATCTCCAGAAAAAAATATACTTTAGAGGCCCATCAGGATTGACCCAAGTTCAACCAATTGTGTTCCAACCTAACCCGCCCGACCCGTAACACCATCGGCCTCTCCTTCGTCATCCTGTCGCCCACCATCCCACGCCGCTTTGATCCTTTCTTGTTGGTCGTCTCCGGCAAAACCATACATCTAGCCGAAACATCACTCATTGTTATTCGACGGTGATCGAATCCAGCTCCGGCAAGGTCACTATGCAGATCTTCATCCTCCGAACCAACGAGTCACGACAGATGCCGCAGTTCGGAGAGCAGGCAGCTTTGCAGTGTGATTCCGCGGGAGAAAGCTTCCTGCAACTCCATTGACGGTCAGTGACAGATACGTAGACATCGAAGCTTATCTTGTATGCATCAAAGGACGTCCACGACACTTTTCCTTCCTTCCCAGCCCACCTCCAGCATCTCTGATTTAGCGTTAAACAGAATCACTAACTGCCATTAATTTAGTTCTTAAAATATGATAAAATAATTCTACATAAACCCAAATAATTTTTTAGTGTAACAAAAATAACCAGCTACAAAGTGAATTTTGTAAACTAACCCCTCTAACACATGATGCCCACTAACCAATCATAGGAGGAAAGAGAAAGAGTAATCTCTACCATTGGATTGTAAAAACAGAGAGATTCGACGGCCAACATCAAATAGCGCACCGATCAGCCGAACATAAGTGTTATGTGCACTGGTGTGCCAAAGAATTTCGGCACACCAAATCCGTACCATTGAAGTATTTGTTTTAGTTTTAGTATAGTAGTATTCTTGATAACGCATAAAGTGATGAGTATGGCTGTGGAAGCAAAGTTGTGGTTTTTTTTTTTTTTGTTAACTTTTTTTTTTTTAAAGAAAGATACTGATATGAACATAAAGAGACGCAAAATTAAAGAATATTTATGTTATTAATTCACTTATTCTTATTAAATTTGTATAGATTATTTTGTAGATATTAGAAATTGATTATTATCTTTTTATGTTGATTTTAATATGAAAATATTTAGTAATAAAAAAATATTAAATAAAAATTATTAAAAATTATTATTTTTTATTTTATTTAATACACATTATAATAGATAAATATTAAATAAGATAAATTTGAATCGATTGTTTTTTTTTCTAATATTACCAATTTTAATATTTAAGAGTTTTTAAGGTCGGTAATGTTAGAAAATAAAAAATATCTAAATTTATTTTATTTAATATTTATTAATTTTGACAACAATTAATAAATATTAAATAAAATAAATTTTGAATTTTTTTTTACTAGTTTTTTTTTTAAAAAATAACTATTTGTACTCATAAATTTTGCGAATACGGACAAAATACTTATCAAACAAAAAAATTAATGTTGTACCATGAAATATGGATTTCATGTGATAAAAGTACCAAAATCTTGATAAAATTTTTAAATTATTTCATCCTTTATTTTCAGCCTCAATCACACATTAACTTTTTTTTGTTCATATTCCAAACTTTCACAACTTTCTATTGTCACTATGTTAACTTTTAACCATATTTTCTCTTCTTTAATTTGCTGAAAGTTTGTTTCAAAACCTTTTCTATGAGGTGCTGACTTCGATGTCATAAACGTTTGTGTGTGCCATCTACAATCTCATACCAAGCATCACTTTTGTGTGGCCATAATCTTTGGTTTTGAGAAATCGAAATTGGGAAAAGCAGCTGGAAAGACCAAGGTGTTTGGAGCGATAATTGAAATTGGTTGAACAATGGTGTTGACTTTTGTCAAAGGGTTCAAATTGGATCATCATTCAAACTAAGATGACCAAATAATACCCATCACTCAAGCATAGCTTTGATGCTTACAATAGGAGCTATTCAAGCTATTATTTTCATTTTCTGTATTAAGAGGAATCTCAAGCAATGGAAGCTTGGTTGGAATATCAGACTTTTAACTTCTGCTTATTTGATAAAAGAGAGAGAAGAGGAAAAGAAGATCGAGCAACCGTAAAAGAGAAAAGGAAAAGAGCTTGTGCGAGAGAGAGGGTCAGATGCACCAAACTTTGCGCGAACAACGACGATGATGAAACTGCACCAACAAAGATTGCGGGGTTGGATAGAGAAAACAAGGATTGAGTGGACATAAACGATAAGGCTGGACGACTGTGAATGGAAGGCTACAAAGCGTTGTGAATTGCGAATAGTAAGGGAAGGCAACGATGGTTGTGTTGTTGGACGCTAGTAACGGAGAAAAGGAAAGTAGAGAGGCACGGCGGCTATGCAACTGAAGTATGGCAGGTGATGACGGAGGGACTATCTTTGGAGAAGAATAGATAGTGCGGGGTTGAGGTTAAAGATGAAAGATAGGAGTAATTTAAAAATTTTATTAAGAAGTTAACAAAAAATTTGGATTTTGATATTTTTGTCACATGGAACCAAAGACAGAACCAGTCACAAGTATAGGGGGCACTTGCCCCACTGTGTTTTTATTTTTTTTAAAAAAAGAAAAATAATTATATATAATGTGCTTTTAGACAAAGTAGAAGAAAAATTCAATATGTAGAAAGCCAAAACTTGATTAATAAAGCTAGTAAGTTGGTACTCATTAAATCTATGCTTAATAGTCTGCTGGTTTACTACCTTAACTTATATAAGATGCCCAAAGCAGTAGCAGATAAGTTAATATCTTTGTAGAGGATGTTCTTGTAGAGTAATGAGGACGGAAGGGATGGGGTACCTTTGGTAAGGTGGGATATTGTGCAAGTTCCAAAATGCTTTGGGGGTTTGGGCGTGGGTGATGTAGTGCTCTGGAATACAGCATTGTTGTTCAAGTGGTGGTGGCGGTTTTCAAAAGAGGATTGCCCATTATGGAAGAAAATTGTGTGTTCGTGCAATAACTTGAATCCCAATGTTCTTCTTTCTTGTCAGCTGGTTCCTAATACAAAGGATCCGTGGAGGGACATTTGTCAGTTGTAGATAAGAGAATAGCAAGCGAGAGATAAGATGGTTAGAAGATTATCATTAGAGTTAGGAGATGGTAGAAGAATTTGTTTATGGGAAGATAATTGGCTGCCATGTGGTGTGTTGCAGGATATATTTCCAAGGCTTTTCTCGGTTTTAAACCAAGTCGGATCTATAATAGGGGACTGTGGGTTCTGGAATGGGTTAGAGTGAATATGGAACTTTCATTGGAGAAGGGTACTCTTCTAATGGGAGTTAGAATTAGTTAACCAACTTCATGGAGTTCTGCAACCTGTCAGGTTAACAAGTGAGAGAGAGGACAAAATAGTATGAAAATTTGATAGATAAAGAGTTTACTCTACTAACTCATTTGTGCAGGTTTTGCAGGTTGAGACTCTCCCGAAGGACATTACGAGTTATAGTTTCACTAGATTTATATGGAGAGGACTGGTACCACCAAGAGTTGAGCTATTCACCTAGTTTGTATTAGTTGGTAGGGTCAATACTAAGGAAAGATTGATTAGATTGGGCATTATTGATCACAGGGATATGATTTGTGTTTTATGTAAAAAAGAAACTGAGAATGACTTCCACTTATTCATTGCTGTGAGTTCACGTGACAGGTGTGGTGTGCTTGGTTATATGCCTATAATAAACTTTGGTCTATTCCAAGAACCATTAAGAAACACTTTGAGAGTTAGACAGGAGCTCCTGTAAGAAAAGTCGAACGTAACAGGTGGCTGATTGACTTTTTTGCTATCATTTGGAATACGTGGTTGGAAAAGAATGTCAGAATTTCAGGAATCAAGAAACAGGCGTTGCGAAAGTTATTACCAAGTCGATTAGGAGCTACAAAGAGTGGGTTGACTTTGTTCCGTCTAGTTGTTGATGGCAATGCCGGAGATAACTATAGTTTCTTGTTTAGTGTTTGTATTGTAATTCTAGACTTTCTAAATGTTCCACCTTACTGTGTTGAGCTTTTTATTTCAAAAAAAATATAATGTGCTTTTATTTTAAATTTTAAATGATCTCACTATAAATAAATTAAATTCAATTTGTCAAAATTTTAAATTTATTTTTTTATTATTTTGACTATTATTTAACCTAATCAAATTTAGTTTTGTGCCATTACTCCTTTATTTCTTTAAATTCTCTTCTTATTTTTATAATATTTTTTTATTCTTTGTCTAGTGGTCATCTTCTTTTCATCAAAAGATAAATTTTAAATTCTTCATATTATTTTATATAACTCTCTATGTCTCTATGTATCTTCCAATTTTATTGTTTCTCTTTTTGAAATTTTCAATTGCAAATTTTAATTCAAACAATTATAGTTTAGGTATTAATCTAATATTTTATTTTCTTCATGACTTTATATATTTTATTTTATTTTCAATTTATTCATCCTTATTATTTGTTTTATATCTTTTGTTCTATTATATGCACGTATGTTACATATAAAATTAAAAAAAAATTGATTAATTTACTAATTTAGAATATATTTTTTATTTTTATAAATAATAATAAAAAATATTTAAATTACAATACATAATTAAATAGATACATAAAATCTTTCATCTAACATTATATCAAAATTAAATTAAAAAATATATAACAAAATTAATTATTTTAAAGAGAAAGAAAGAAAAAAATTGTAAATTATATTTCTATTATTTTATATAAACATAATTTTTAAATACAAATTTAATTTTTTTAGTATTTATATATAATTTTAGTTTCAAATTATAAATACTACTAGTGTATCATTAGTCGCTAATGTGCTAATTGATTCGGTCTTTTATTATTAAATGTGTATAAAAAATTAGTTAGGATAACAAGCTTTCTATAATTTAATTAAAATATTTTAGGTTCAAATTTTAAAAATAAAAAAATATTTTTTTAAATTATATATAATGAATAGTATTTTAAGAATAAAAATATTTACTAATTTTTATATCTCTAATTAATAAATAATGTTTAACAAATTTTATTTTAGTGTATATATTTTTGTTCCTATTTTTAAAATTTTTTGGATCCATTATTGCATAAAATTTATCTTTTATGAATACAATATTAGTTTTTTCATTTAATAAGTACTTCATTCGCAAAGTTTATAAATATAGATAATTATTTTTTTTTAACTAAATATTTCCGTTCTAAGTCACTATAATTATTAATAGGTCTTTAATTATAATTTTAATGCTTAGTAGAAAAACTAAATGACACTTCTACTTAATGCACTAAGTATTTAAGGTCTCACTAAACATTAAAAATACAATTAAAAAATCTACTAGTGATTATAGTAACGTAAGAACTCTTAAACATTAAAACAGACATAAAAATAACTAAAGATCTATCAAATAATCTATACGAATTTAACAAAAATAATATATATTATTCTTTAATTTTACACTCTTTATGCTCATCTCGTAAAGAAAGGAGTCAATCTTTTTCTGTTTTGTTTTAATAAATGGATTAAAAATTTAAACAAAAGTTAGGTGAATAAATACAAGATAATATATTAGTTGGCACTCACACAAAGCTTATTCATATGACTTCTACCTCACTAAAACATTTTTAGTAAAACGTTTTAATAAGATAAGATTCGTATTTTTTGACACGATCGTTATAATTCGATTATACGTCATGATTCAATTATATATGTTATAAGTCGGTTATTAATAACAATGATTAAAATAAATATTAAAATGATAAAATATAATATTATTTTCTGTTTAAAGCGAAATTAATTCGAAGACATGATTATTATTTTTTGTTTTAGATATAAAAAAAAGTAAAAAAATTGTTTAGATTATTTTAATTTGTAAAATTTATTATTTAATTACTGATTTGAGTGTTGAAATACTTTTTGTAAATACTCACCCTTTTATTTTTTTTATTGTCGACGTATAACTCATCCTGATAAAAAAATTTGTAAATACTCATCCCAGAAAAACTATACCATGGCCAACCTTTACAAAAACATTTCTTATAAAGTAAAAAAAGTACCATCCCCCTACAAGAATTAAAGAAAACAAAATTTTAATGTTGAATTAAAATGAATCCAAACATTTTAATAATTTCTTCCAATATCATTAGATACCAATTTGACTTCACACCTTATAATTTCTTGTCATTGCATATGCATGATTCATAACTTAAAATATATGATGCAATAACGTTTTAACAAATACAGTTAATAACAAAAATCTTATATTATTTTTTATTTTATATACAATTTTTAAAAATTGAATCTTGGATCTTTATAATTTTTTTCTATCCCTCATCCTATAATCTATAAAGAAAAACAAATATATATATGTGGGTCATGATTATGGCCAAATTAAATAAACAATTTAATTAAATTTAAAAAAAACTTAAATAATAAATACTTATATTAAAAGTAACATATAATTTATAAATAAATTATTTTGTATTTAATTTTTTAATTTTAAAAGTATTTATTTTAAAAAAAATAATAAAATTTTTTTTATTATAAAATAAATAATTTTTTTAACTTCTCTATAAACACTTAAATAATTTTTTAAAAAGTCACAATTTGATTTTGAAAATTATATCAAACATTAATGTTACAATTTTTCATAAACTAAAAATTACTTATGAACCTACCAAACTTACTCTATATTACATAGACTATAATATTTTAAAATTAAAATAATATTTTTATTATTAAATTAAATTTGAGAGAGTGAGAGTATTTCTTTTTTTCACCTGTCTTCTGCCATTGCCTGTCTTCTGCCACCTACCCTCTCTTTTTTTCTTTCTTTTTTTTCACCTTCCTTCCTCCCTAAGCTGTTCTATTTCTGCAAATGTATCTTTTATAATTAAAAAAAATAATTTTTTTCTAAGGAGCAGGAAGAAAGAAGAAAAATTGCTTCTTTTTGGTTCAGCATGATGATCATTAATGGTGTTGCTAGCATAACAAGAAGCAAAAAGAAAGAGAGGTCTTTGAATCCGTGACCGATTGGATCAGGATCCCGAAACGTTTTTCTTATTGATGATGCTGAAACTTTTGCCAAGGATCCTATAATCGTTGGTTTGAGTGATAGTAGTAGTGATGAAGACACTGCTAACAGTGATGAGGGCCGTAGAAGAAGTTTGGACTGGGATTTTGGGCTTTCAAGTGAGTCAGAGGATGAGGGAGAAGGTTCAGCTTCAGCAGCTGCATATGAAGTTGATGCTGAAGTTGATGGTGAAACTGAACCTTCTCCCTCATCCTCTGACTCACTTGAAAGCCCAAAATCCAGTCCAAACTTCTTCCACGGCCCTCATCACTGTTATCAGTGCCTTCATCACTACTACTATCATTCAAACCAACTATTATAGGATTGTTGGCAGAAGTTCTAGCACCATCAATAGGAAACACGTTTCGGGATCCTGATCCAATCGGTGACGGATTCAAAGACCTCTCTTTCTTCTTGCTTCTTTTTCTGCTAGCAACACCATTAACGATCACCATGCTGAACCAAAAAGAAGCCTTTTTTTTCGTTAATTTTTCTTCTTTCTTCCTGCTCCTTTTCAGCTTCCGCAGAAAAACGTTTTTTTTTTTTATTATTATTATTATAAAAGATACATTTGCAGAACAGCTAAGGGAGAAAGGAACGTGAAAAAAAAAAAGAAAGAAAAAAAGAGAGAGTAGGTGGCAGAAGACAGACAATGGCAAAGCTATGAAGTTTCTGGCTTGGTTGTCTACTGTGTGTTAATGTAAAAGGCGCCAAAGAGAGAAAGCAAATCGGGTTGTAAGTTCTTTTGATAGTGTTTCAAATTCTTTTGATGATGAGGATGAAGAAGAGGAAAAGGAGAAGAGGAGATGTAAGAGGAGGAAGAAGGAGAAGAGAAGAGAGCCAACTTTTGAGTCTCATAGCAATAAAGTTTTGCGCTGCGACGAGGTGATTGTGGAAACTGAATGCTCTGGAATTCGCAAGAAGAATGGTGAGAATAAGAACAATTCATCCTCAACCGAGAATAATGTGTTTAATCATCAGCAAGAGAAAATGCTACCAAAGGATGCAGATTGTGCTAGTGTTCTCTTTGGAGAACGCAATATGGAGGGTTGTTCTTCAGAAAAGAATGAAGATAAGGAAAAGAATGTATCCAAAAAACCGGTGGAGGTTTGTTCTTCAAAAAAGAATGAAGATAAGGAAGAGAATGTAGCTATGAAACCAGTGGAGGGTTCTTCAGAAAAGAATGAAGATAAGGAAAAGAATGTAGCTAAGAAACCAGTGGAGGGTTGTTCTTCAATGAATGTGGCTAAGAAACCAGTGGAGGGTTGTTCTTCAAAGAAGAACGAAGACAAAGGAAACAATGTGGCAAAGAAACCAATGCCGGCGGGGAATAGAGCACGGAAGAGAGTGGAAAGAACAGGAGAAAATGTTGGTGCTGATATTGAAGCCTCTTCCCAAAAGCGTTCGCGTCCATCCCCACCTGAGGAGGATGATTCAGAAAAGGATGAAAAGAAACCGCTAAAACAGAAGGGTCGTGAAAGTGTGTCTCATTTTGTGGCAAAGGACAAAGGGGACTTGCCGATGATCGATGAAAGAGTGCCGATGAATGATGAAAGAATGGAGAGTGCAGAGGAAGAGAGGGAGAACAAGAAGGAAGGAGAGGCTGAAGGGAAGCATAAGGCCGGGGCGGATTGCGAAAGTAGTTACAAAGATAGGGAGCAACATAGAGTGACAACAAATCCATCTAAGGCTAAAGGAGGCACCGTTGATTGAACTTCTTGCTGAATGCTTTCGGATTAAGCATTATCCAGAGCAAGATACAATCTCAAAGGAACCAGCTCTCAATGTTCAGAGAAAATTTTTTGTTCCAAAGAAAGTCCAATTGAAAAAACTGAATCTGAGAAGGAGAGGAATATGTTGTGGGAAGAAATGGATGCTTTGCTCAGACTAGGTTCCCTATGCAGGTATGAGACTACAGCAGATTTTTAGTGCAGGGAGGTAATTATGGATTAATCTTAAAGTGTGATTGTCAGAGTCATTGGTCTTGGTTTACTTTTGCAACTGAGGATGAAGGGGGAAACCATATTGTCCTACTTCTTGAGCTATTTCCATATTCTTTTTCTTTTGTTTTGACTTTATGTAAGTTGTAATTTTGCTGTAATCCACCTTCACTACCATTGTTGGGTGAAAGTGAAGTTTGAAACTTATTATTGAAGAGACAGTGATGCATTTTACATAAAGTGGGAACTGGTTACTCATCTCAGCAAAAAAGGAAGAGGACTTCAATTTGTCTTTGATAGTTCTGCTTTACTATGTTTCAAGTAAAGAACAAAAGGCAACCAACCAAGTCCATCAAATTAGCACCATTATTGCTGCCTAAATTAGCATTTGACAAGAATGAACTGAACAACAGCATTTTTGCATTATTATTTTTCTGGCTCAAGCATTCTCTTTTCTTCGTAAACAGAATGTAGAAGCTAACCATGACGTTTGGGAGAATGTAAATTCTTTCATCAAATGAAAAACATTCCTTTATATATGCTGTCTTCCATACAATATATCTACTTTTCAAGCAAAATTAAACTTGTGATAATTATTTATGGGGCAAAAGTAAAACTTTACTCTCACCTACATGACAAACAAGATTTGAAAATAAATTATCAGTGTTTTGTCAAACCAATTTTATCATTATTTCTGACAAGATTTGAGTTTTGAGCTCATCAACGTTACAACGAAATGATAACAAAAATTACATGCTGTGGCCAAATTGATTGAAAGTTCAAAGGCGACGAACAAACAAGCTTTCATTGTATCTCCAATGTGAATGTAACAATAAAGATGTCAAAGATGCCAAGGTACATAAGCACTTAAGATTCAGCTCTTGTTGCTACGCTTTTGCTGGTTTTCGAGTATGGAGGTGCGGCATAGATGGTGCCTAACATATTTTACAAAGATTTACAGGCTTTATGAAGACTTCAACTTCCTCTATTTTAGCTGCGAGTTTCTTCACAAATTTGCTGTTACGCTTTGAGTGGTACCTTTCACTTCTCTTGGTTGTTCCATTGTATGTTTTATCTTCGCCATCTGCAGGCAAAGCAGTTCATGCACTTTTTTCTTCAGCTACACAGTAAAAGCAATGAATCTTAGTAGTTAATTTAGTGCCAATTCCTATTCAAGACGATCTACACTTAACCCTACCCATTTTCATCGACAAAAATGTTACTTGCTAGACACTGCCGTGGCTTTATTCTTATATAACCCGAACCATGAAAGATTCTAGCTGAAATATGAAATCTTGAAACAGATTTGCCTGACCTCATTTAGTCCCTGTTGTGTTTTGACAGATACATGAATAGCTCCATCAGGACCTGATTTCCGGTACTTCTCCAGCTCAAATTCTGTGGGAGATGGCTTTTCTGTTGCATAGACCACAGGTGATGGCTTCAACAGATCAAATTTGGATACAACATCAAGCCATAAATGTCCACTAAACCTTTCTTTGATCTCTTTGTATATTGAAAACTGCATAACCAAGTAACCAACCATCATCAACTGATGCTTTGTCAATATACATGGGAGTAAGAGTTACAAACATATGTAACATGTTTGATGCATAAAATATACATGCATGCCTTGAGGAGCGTTGTTTTGATGTAAATAAAGTTGACATGCTACAGAAATAGGATAGGACATAGGATACTTATTAATGTCAACTTGTTCGTCATTCTATAAATTTAAGGCACTTGATTATGTACACAATTATGTATTCAGCATATATGTACACACACTGATTGGAGTCTTGGGGATACTCCCAAGTAAATTTACACTACAATTAGTCCCATTTTAAGTTTCTTCAATTCTTTTTTCCTCAAACACTCAAATTCTACAATAAGACAAGAAGCAAGCCGTCTCCAACAAGGTGGAGTCGGGATCAAATAACATCATAGTGTTCTGTCTGGAACCACATTCATATTTGAACTATTAATATTTAAATCTCTTTTAATAATATCTCCTGTGATTTTCTTAGGTTTCTTGTAGCTCTAGCTACAGGATGACTGCGCAACAATATAAATTTAGTCCTCTTTCTAGTCTATTCAATTACACAAAAGTCTCATATCCTTTATTATTAATTTACAAATTTTGCATTAAAAAAGAACCCCAAATATTGAATTAACCAGGACAGTCTAAACCAGTTTTGATTGCATTAGGTTGGTTTAGTTTTTTTAATTAAAAAAACCAATCTAATCCTGAGAAAATAATTCTAATTGGCTGAATCAGTTTAGTTGTTACATCAAAATTGATCCAAACCAAGTCATAAACACCATTAATAAAAAGCATGACTGGAATAAAGTAACGCTTAACAGACAGACAAAAAAATCTGAAGGATGAACATCAATTGGTCAATCGTAATATCTTTATCATGTAATTGTAGCTTATCATATATCAATATAGACCAAAAAGAGCCACAATGGACAATACTTCAAATACAATGGAAAATCTAAGGTAAAACTTTGAATTGTACATCTGAAACAAATATTCAAAGGATCATGAATACAGAAGCAATAAACATCTTAAAAACAAAATAAAAGGCTTTCACATACATCTAATTTAAAAGGAACCTGATGAGCTACATACAAAGTACATATTTCAATAATATTTATAGCCGGTAATTGAAAATTGAGTTTAAGCCTTAATTTAGTTATTTTATGAACTCAATTGTCATAAAAAGCACACCTGATCAGATGGTGAAGTGCCACACTCCCTAGAAAGGTCATGAACATATAAAACTGCTGTTGGAAGATGTGAAAGGACAGCAAGAGTCAACTTCTCTAAATTATTCCTGTCCTCTAAAAACCAGGAAAATAAAAGCATATAAATCATAAATTGAAGGACCTAAGTCATTTAAAACCACATTAGAACAAGGAGAAACAATGGCAATTTATAAGAAACAATGACAAATCAACTAATTATTACAGTACTGGATGCCAATGCCTTTGTATACGAGATAAGGAAACACCATGAAACATACATACATTTCAGGATTTTTTAATTAAAAAAGATTATACAATAACAAAGATCTTTGCACCTTTATGGGAGACAATCTCTAACCATAATCAGGTGAAATGAAACTTTTGAACATACCAAGCCTGAAGAATTAAGGTAGAATGTCCAGGACACACCAGAAACAAAAGCAGCAAAATGCACACCATAACTCCTAAACAATGATCTGCAGAGATGCAGAGCATAGAAGGCATTGAAAATCATGAAACCTACCAAACTAAAGAGGACTAACTAGAATTTGAAATTGGATAGTGACGCGGAGGGTTGGCAAGCACGCTGGCCCACCCTGCACCCTATCCCGCCCGGCAAAAAAATCTGGGCCAAATATGCCGATCCATCCCTTTTTTGGCGAACTGGCAAGTAGCCTACCAAAAATTATTTTTTAAAAATAATATTAAAAAAACAGTTTTCAAAAGATTTAAGCACTAACATTTTTTTTAAATGAAAAAATATTTTAAAAAAATGTTTTATTATTATATAATAAGTTAGCAATATACCAAAAAATGTTTCATTGTTTCATTATTTTATTTTATTTTTTTTTAGTTTTAAGTGTGTAACTTTTGTAAAACAAAAAAGTCACAAAAAAGTGGTGGCTGGCCGGCCTACACTACCAAAGTCAGCGGATTAAGTAGTGTGATTTAGGCAAGCTGTCTTTTGGGCTCAAATTCCATGCCCGACCCGCCTTTTATGATAAGTTGGCCTGGTAAGGTACCTTCGGGCATTATTCTCCGCCTTTATTTCTGTTTTTTCTTTGACTCACACTCTCTTAATATGGTATCTTAATTGTTTCATTTTGCTCGACTACAATCCAGTCAATACATTTTAATTGCAAAGAGAGAAGGTAAATACTAGGGAGAGAGCTCTTCCTATGGAGGCGAGAGCTCTTCCAATGGGAGTTGGGGCTTCTGGGTCAGTTGCACGAGACTTTGAGACCTGTGAGGATAGTAAATACTAGGGAGGATAGAGTGGTGTGGAAATATGATAAACTTGGTATTTTTTCGACTAACTCCTTTGTGCAGGTGCTACAAGAGGGAATGCTTGGGGAGGATATTACCAGCTACAGCTACACTAACTCCATCTGAAAAGGTCTAGTTCCACCAAAAGTAGAGCTCTTCACCTGGTTTGTTTTGATAGGCAGGGTGAATACGAAGGAAAGACTGAGTCGGTTTGGGATTCTCAACCAGGTTGATACGCGGTGTGTCTTATGCAATATGGATATTGAGCAGGTCCATCACTTGTTCCTTGGATGCGTTTATGCCTGGAAGGTGTGGAATGCTTGGTTATCTGTGTTTGGCCGACTATGGTCTCTTCCGAAATTAATGAAGGACCACTTCCTAAGTTGGACAGAAGAGCCGCGTAGAAAGGAGGAATGAAAGCAGTGATTGAGATGCTTCTGTGCGATCATCTCGAACATTTGGATGGAACGGAATAGGAGGATATTTCAGAATGAGAGCAAAGGTGTTGAAGAAATCATCTATATGACCTTCCTTAGCAATGAAGAATGGAAAGGTGTGCGCTCTTCGTGTTGTTGATAGCTATGCTGGAGATGACATGGAGAGTCTTTATGTTGTATTTTTCTAGGTGTTGATCGTCTATTTGTCTTTAAATTTGCTCCACTCTACTGTGTAAAGCTACTTTATTTTAAAAAAAAGAAAGAAAGTAAAAATAGACGGTTGAAAGAGGAGATTGAGATTGAGATTGAGATTGAGATTTGAGAGGGAGCTTACCCTTGTGGGAAAAGATGAGAAATTGCAAAGAGGATACAAGCCATTGCTACTATTGAAATTGAAAACGCTTTTATTGAAGACTCAAGGTACGGCCAAAAACAACGTCCAAAATCAGGTGGCAAATTCGAAGTATAAATTGTGTAAAAACAAAAGGAGATATTTTAAGAAATACAAATTTTTTATTCCATAATTAATAATATATTTTTTGTTTATTTTTTCAAATTATTATCTATTCTTATTAATTTATTTTTAGAGAATCTTCCATGTTTAATTTTAGTTCAATTTTATTTTAGATTTTATAAATAACTACATAAATATTTATAAAATTATATATTATAAAAATTAATTTGAGACTTAATGTGAAATTTATTGTTCTAATATTTAATTTCAACTTAATTTAAATTTTATATTATTTTTAATTATTTTATTTAATAAATTATACAAATAATAGTAATTAATTAGTCTTTCTTTAAAATAATACGATTTTTTTTTCTATAATACCAACCTTATTTTAAATATTATATTTAATATAAATTTTAATTTTAAATTAATTTAATTACTATAAATATCTGAAATGATACCCAAAAAATAACCTACAATGATAAAATAGAAAAGTGATATTAATAAAAAGTGTCATATTATTACCGTTCCCTAATTATAATAATGAAATTCATTCGTTATTTTTTGTATATTTTAAATTATTTTATAGTAATTAATTAATGTGAAGGAAGAATTCTATTTTCTACTATGATCTATATAAAAAATAAAAAATTTTATTAATAATAAGTGGTAAATATATTTTACGTAAATCTGATAAATCTTTTAATAATAAATGAAAAATTTCATTTAATAAAATATATTTTATGCTAAATTTTAATATCAATATAGTCTAAATAAGAATAAATTATTAAAATGGTATCTAAAAGTTCGCACTGTTAACAAATGAACCCCAAAAAATATTACAAATAAGTTTTCGAAAAATTTAAAAATACGACAAAAATAAAATTAGATATTAAATATATATTCTTAAAAATGACTTTAGATATCAAATTTTGATATAAATTTTTACAAACATTATTAAAAAAATAAAATCTTTTTATTCTTAAATATTTGATAATTTTTTGTCAAGTAATTTTTTTTTTAAAAAATTATTGTGAATGACCTCATTTGTTTGTTTGAAAAATAAAAAGAAAAATCTAATGATAAAATATTTATTCAAATATCGTCACAAAAATTTAGATATAATAAATACGCCGTTTATTAAATATAAAATTTTTTTTGTTACTTACAAAAATTATAATATTTATTAGTTCTTTTTGTCGTATTTTCAAATCATTCACAAACTATTTTAATTTGTTGATAACTTTTTTCAAAAACTTTTTTGTCTGCGACTGAATCTTTCAAATACTAAATTCATAGTTAACCCATCTAAATAATTATATTGTTTTACTCCTCTCTCCCTCTATTCTTTAATCTTTGGTAGAAAATTAAATAAAATTATTATAAATATTTTTCTATTCAATTAAAAAAAATACTAGACTACTAGTATAATTTAATATTTTTTATTAATAATTAATTAATAATATTTAAAAATATGTACTAAAAATATATTATTAAATTGTTAAACTAAAAAAATTAAATTAATAACTAAAAATATTAATAAAAAGTTGTAAGTCCTATTTGCATTGAGTTTTTTTTTTCAACTGAATAAAGAAATGCCATGACACTGTTCTCTTTTATCGTAAAAGTATTATTAGTCACAAATAATGAATAAAAAGTACTTTGATTGACGAATTTATTTCTAAATGATGGAAAGAACTATTCCATTGGATGAGAATGGCGTTAGAAGAGGGGATGGAAAGTAGGGACCCTCCAAAAGAAGCTTAATTCACGATGCTTGTTTGTGAATGGTGATTGATGAGTGAATCATCAGAATTCAGAAGCCTTCAATTCTCTTATTTTTCCCACCCACTGCTTTCTTAAGTTGAATTCTCTTTTGTCTCCTTTTATTTATTCCTCTTCAATCAATGCTACTTAAATTATTACTCAATGGATAACATTTTATTTATTCATGTCAATTTATTTTTAAGTTTTCTTTTATTTTTTCATCTACTCCTTTGTTAAGATTTTCACATATAATTAGTATATGATTAGATGATAATAATATCAAATAGGATAGTAAACGAAGTTTTTTTTTATTATTATTCTTTTTAACACGAGAATGCAATCTGCCTCTAATAATAATGAAATTATTCTCAAGGTAAGAATAAAAGTTATAAAACCTTATTTAATACTATAAATATCTATCTCTAATTTGGTTTGTGTATGGAAGGACAATACAAATCAATTTTACCTTTTTTAATAAAAAAATATTTAACCAAAACTAAAGGAAATCAGTTATAAAGAATTAACTCAGCTTATTAAGAGGCAAGTAGTTAATTGAGAACCTAAATGAATAAATCAAGTAATATCACAATCTAAGCTTTAATCAATTTTTTATTGGAGCAATTTTAGCCTTAAGATGCAATTTCTAACAAAATAGATTTAAAAATATTGAAATCATGTTGTAATTTTTAAAAATTTATTTTTATCTGATAAAATATATTACAATAGTCTCGAATATAATAATATATTTTAAAAATTACAATATCATTTAAAATTTTAGAAATCATTAGTGAAATTGAAGTTTTTGAGATCAAAATGATATTCCAAATTTTTAGTGATCCCAAATAGATACACTTGGCCTTAAAGCATATCAATGGTCAATATTTCCTTCAAATATAACATGTTCTAATGATTTGGTGCGTGTGGGACCCACTTTGGAATTAAGCATATATAAGACTCCGTTGGAGTGTCCACTAATAGTCTAATACAACTCTCTAGTCAATTGATCAATTCTTATTCCTTTTTACAAATGGCTTTTATGCATATTATATTATTTTGTTTCTGGAGTATTACATGTTAATAAAATTTAAATAAATTCCATTTCTATGAATTGTTGGTTTAAAATATACTACTGTATTATTTTTCATACAGTTAAGCATTTAACATTTTTATAATAGCTTTCACTTTTCATTTTATGTCACCATAACCTTTTTCTTCCTTTTACACTTTTAGATTAATATATTTAAATATATAAAAAAACAGACATATTTTCACTATACTATATGATTAATTGGTGGTAAATGGTTTGAAATTAGTACTCAAAATACTATGCCATGCCACTTTGGAAGTTGATACATTCATGAACATTGTTGAGATGAATATTCAAAGTGCGTCATGAGTCCTTCATTATAATTTCCACATTCAAAAGGCTTGTGAATAGTTTCACACTAATGTACCAAAATATAGACATTTTGTTAAAACATCCAACACATAAGAAAAGACTAAATTTCTAAATGAAAAAAAAAGTAAAAAAATTATGCCAAAGCACTGTAGTATGCCTAGTGATAATGATTTAGCCTCCTAGAGTATTGTTTTAACTATGAGACATCTTATTCTTATCTGTACCAACAAAAAACAGACAAAAAGCTTGGGACATCTTAGTTTTGGAGGTAGCAATGGTTACTAAATTACAATATTAATATTCCTAGTTGACCTTTAAACATACACAATCATTGCTGCCAAGCTTGAATGTAAAGACATAGCTAGCCTTTACATTTTTTCATTTTTTTTAAAATAACATAGAAAACATTAGTTCTATATTTTAAGAAAAAGGTTTAATTACTCTGTCAGTCTTTATAGTTTTCCTGAATTTTCAATTAGGTCCTTATATATATATTTTTTTTGATTGAGTCCCTATATCATATTAGATTTTGTAATAAGCCCCTATCATAATAAAAATGTTAGAATTAACAGAATATTCCGTTAAGCAAAACGAATATGCCTAACACTTGACTGAATATTCTATATAGTTTAACAGAATATTCTATTAATTTCAATGTTTTTGTCACGGTAGGAACTTAGTTACAAAATCTGATATGATATAACTGTATAGGGGTCTAATTGAAAATTCGATGAAATTATAGAGACCGACAGAGTAATTAAACAAAAAATATATATATATCTTCTATATTCAATTACAAAGAACCATAATGAATAGAAACAAAGACAAGTTAAACTCTTTCGTTCTTAGATCTACACAGAGGTACTACAACACAATAAGATACCTCTTCTTCTATGAGTAATATACCTTATTTTGGGTTAAAAGTATAATTCAACATAAGAATAAATTATAATTTTAACCCTAAAAAATTGTAGCTCTTTTAAAATCAATCCTTAAAGATCAATAATTACACCCATGATACTTAAAAGATTGTAATGTTTAATTAAACCTCTATATTGGACTACAAATATTATTTTGTTGGTAAATTAATCAAGTAGAAATTAACATTTTGAGAGACAAAATGGTAGTTTATTCGTCAACACACAAAAGAAGAATACAGATGGAAGATAATATGAACAAGTTTAAACAATACAATTTCTTTCTCCAAGATCACATATTAACTTGCCAATTGATGATCCCTTAACTTATTATGAGTGCAAAACAACACAATAAAATTCTTTCTGAGAGAACTTTGTTAAAAAAAAAAGGAACAAAATCTCCTAAATAAAAATATAATATCCCTATTTATAACAATTTGTGGGGAGTGGAGCCATATCATAATCATAGCTAACAATTTATCCCCACACATGGCACATGCAAGCCTTACACTTCCCAACTTTGGGATTCTTGTAATGTTCACCCTTGCATGGTTTCTTACATTTCAATCAAAACCTTTTGCTGATTTGATATCTCTTGGTAATTTGAAAGATCTTGATTGGAGACATAATGGAAGAACACTAAGAATATCTTCCCAATTTCTATGAGTATCTTAGTTTTTCTATCATGATCCTGACATGTAGGTGTATCTTGTTTGGGCTCCAATCAGAAGCTCAACAAGTTTGGCTGCAAAATTTGTTAACATCAGATATCAGATGCTCAAACTAGTCTACCATGATAAAACAACACTCCCTCCGTTACAAAATAATTGTCGATTTAGACAAAGTGAGAAACTAAAAGAATCAATGAAATTGTACATTGATTTTTTTCTTTTAGACTATTTTCATAGGTATTAAGGGATAGAAAATAATGAGATATTGAGACAATGGAAGCAAAAACAAGACAAATTGTCTTTTTCTCTGTATCCAATTTTTTGTCGCGACAGAAAATTCCTAAAATTTTATCCTAAGACAACGATATTTTGCCTGTTTCTGTATCTGTCTTTTTCTCCAAACGAGTTTGTGCCATTTTAGTTACTCTACCAACAGTTGCCAAATAAGAATGTACCATTTTTGTCGAAATTGACAGTTATTCTAAACCAGAGGGAGTAACGACAAAGGAAATAAGCACCAAACCAACCTGTGAGAAATCCTATGACAGGTATAGGTTCCAAAACTTTCTCAGTGCTCTCAAGTCTTTGCCTAAAAAAATTAGATATGAAAATTTTAGTATCAACATTCCTCCTTCTTATTAGAAGAAGAGTCACATTGTATAGATTTAAAAAAGTGAAAACAAGAAGGAAAAGAGAGGAAAATGTAAAATCAGTCTTACCTCGTATACTTGGTGAAGAATGGATCCCTCATAAGGTAAAGTACAAATAGCAGCTTCCTTCGTTTAATCTGAATCGTAAGCATTTCACAACAACTATTTAATAGGTTAAAGTTGAATATTACTACCAAAAAAACGATTGGACAACTACGAAAAATAAAAACGGCAGTTCTAGTTGCAATTTAACAATCAAGAATCAAGAATCAAGAAGGAAGGCTCCATATAATATGACTCTAAAGTTTCAGAAACTTGTTTCTGAGAGCGTGAAAGAAAATCATAATGCTCAAACCTCATCCTTTTCCAGGGCAGAAAGATGATACTTGTGCTCATTCCTGTTAGTCGCTGATGTGGAAACTAGCGAAAGAATAGTGTTTGACATGCATTCAGTAGCCAAGGAGAGGAACCAAGGGGTCCATGACCGAATACCACATTTTCGGATGCATAAAACATAAATAAGTGGTCTGCAAATAAACAGAACTTCCCCAATCAGAAACAATGCCCCAGGAAGACCTCTTTTTGACAATATGGTGGAAAGTGTTGGTCTCTCCGCCCTTGGAACTGTAAGAATGCAGAGGGCAACGACTATTAGGTTGAGTTTGGATAACACTAATGATTTAATTTTTTTTTTCCTTCTATTGTTTACAAATAAAAAAGTTTTATTTTTAACATTTTTATCCTATTTGGGAACATAGCTTATTACTTCTCAAAAGTCACTACTAATACTTTTTAAGAAGTTAAAATATGTAGCTTATCAAGAAGCACTTCATCTAAAATAGCACTTCTATTACCATGTATCCAAATATATATAAAAGCTACATTCCCAAATGGTGTCTTAGTTGAAACACTATAAAAGAACCTAAAGGTTTTCCATAACACTAACAACTAGCAAAAAAAATTATATTTAAAATAGATTACTTGAAGATGCCATAATTGCTTGTTGGTGTTGAAGCCTACGAAACTGTGCAGGATCTGACACCATCCTTGCTGTATCTCCAAATTTACTCAAAGCAGACAGTGCTCTTCCTTCCAGATTCGATGGGTTTGGACCATTTTTGTTTGACAAGAAACTAGAACCATAATGCCCATCAGGCTTGGACCCATTTTGACCTGAATACGTAGCATCATTAGATGTCTCCCCTCCATGTAGCAGCATCTTATATCCACTCTTCCGAAACAAAGATAACCGAACGAGTACCCTGAATTGTATAGTGACTTGAGATAATAAGAAAAATGGATCAACGACTATAAATATAAACAAAACAATGGCATACTGAGGATAGTAAGAGGGGCCGAATGCTAAATTACATTCTACTACTTACTTGGTTCCTTCAGTAACAGCAAGAAAACTCCATTTCTTATCATCCCCATAGTAATGTTGTGCCACAACTTCAACTAATGTTTCTAAATCTTTTAGTGCAGATAAGCATAATGGATAAGGAAATGTATAAGGCTCCACAGAGCCTGTAATGTTTTGAGCAGGCGCTGTATCGATTATATGTTCATTGATAGCAGTGATAATGCCTAGAACGGTTGTCACTGCATAAATCATAAATTTTTCAATGAGGCACCAATTTCTACATTGTAGACAAATATTATTGGAGAAAAGAGAGATGATAATTAGATCTCATAAGTCATAAGATTAGTGAAATTTAGGCAATCAAAATATGTATGTGAATTTGGGAATTTGCAGCAACGGGATCTAAGAAGACATACATCTCCGCCAAGTAAAGTGTTATTATTTTCTAATAAGAATTTTCAGGATCAACATGAACAAATAATTGAAGAGGAATACCATAATCAGTTTTTACTTCAAATTTTGGAATCCACAGAGAAGTAACTGTTTGAATTGAGATAAAGTCTTGTATAATTGCGGAAATCCAAACAAGTAGCTAAAAGTTACCAAAATTACACAAAACCTGCTTCAGGTCCAATCTCTGATTCTGAGAACCGTTCTGGAAGAAGCCATGTCAAGCCCTGTCCACGTTTTTAATCACCCAATGAGATAACAAGCAACACATACATATCCTCAACATATAACAAACTTCATTCCAAGTTTCAACACAATATGCCCCATAGACTCATATGAAAGGAGAGTTACAATCATAGCAAAAATGAAATTTTCCTTATCATTTGTTTACTCATATTGTGACAATATTTTTATCCTCTTGTTCTTACAGAAGAGCATAAGCATCGCTATCACAAGATAGCACATTACCACTTAATGTGAATTCATATTAAAATAGCCATTTTGCACAGATTTCTGTGTACTTCAGTGTCATTATATAATTACAAGAACTGAAACTATTAACAACACAATCATGACTTTGTTCACAAATTTTATTACTTGGCTGATTAACAATTAAACATTGGGGTTCATGAATTGTAATAATCAAAATGAATGACTATATGCAATTAAACATTAGATACATGAATCCAAGTAAGCAAAATGAATAAATATAAAAAACATGTAACAGCATAATGATCACACTTAACATAGCAAAGTAATCATACTAAAATCTCCCTACAAGTTGAAGTTCAAAGTCACATGAACAGCTATATATCTAAACATGCTCCTCATGTAAGAACCCTTTGCACTTGGAGCATTAGTATCCACCTTACTCTGCAATTCACCTTTTTTTTTTAGATATAAACAAAGATCAAATTCTTCACCGCTCGATTATAAATGAATACTATGTCATAAACTATCTAAAACAGATGCTTAAATTCTCATATAAGACCCATAAATAATCACTACAAATCGAATAATATTTCATCAATACTTCCATTTTTAACACCAAATTAAAAAAAAAAAAAGATAGAAAGTGAAATTGGTAATCAAAAGCAAAATCTTACATTGGCCAAAGACTCCAACGAGTGCACATAATCTTTGTTCTCTCTCACCCATCTCTTGTAAGCTTCCATAGCCCTTCTTCACTCACTCCCTACAAATTTATCAAAAAATAGAAACTTCAAAGGCTCCGAATTCGAACCTCCTATGCATAATTTGCAGGTTTCTGAAACGACCCAAATGGCCAAAGGTTCAAACTTTGGACACAGATTGCGCGAATTGAAGATGGGATTTCCAATCACTAAAACAGGTAACGCAAGGCATTGAGATGAACGAGGAGGTGTCGTATTTTATGATGAAAATTGAAGATTTGATCTTGACCGTTGATTCCACACCCCCTTTCTGAATCATACACCGTCAGATTGCAAGTGATTTTATGTTAGTAGAAATGAACGGTGGAGATTAAAAATTAGATTTTGATCACGCGGTTAAAAGTTGTTGATATATATAAGCTTATGTTAGTATTATAGCGTTGGAATAAAATTGGATTGAGCAAGTTGTGAAGAAGGGTTCCTCTTAATAGGGTTTGGTGTTTCTGAATTTCTGAGAAAACATTGTTCAACATGCAACTAACACTGGAATTCGGGTAAGTGTTTATAAATCCTTTTTTTTAATCACTTCTTGTAATTATTTTTATCAATAATTTTCCTTTTTCTTAGTCTTTTGAGTTGCTTATAACTGAGAATGTGAGAATAGGATTTAGGTTTTGGTCATGATTATCAATCTCTCTAGTTAACTTGTATACTTAGGTCTCCAAAATTTGATTTTTAGAATTGGAGTTTATCTAACATCTGTGAGCTTAGGTGAACTCTCGAGTTTGAATACTTTTATTATTGGTAATATCCAACAGTATCTGAATGTTGCTGTGGTTGAAATTTTAGCTCTTGATCTTGTTTAGGTTCTTGTTCATCACAAGTAGTTTTCTCCTTGGTCTCTTATATTGTTGTTGTTTGGGGTTTTGTTTATTATGAGTAAAGAATATTTGGATTTTGGATCACATTTATTCATACATATAACTATGTTTCACATGTTTTTAGGGATGAGAAAAATTATTATCAACATGATTTATGTTATTTTGTGAAAAAAAGAGCCATATCGAAGTGATCCTTAAGTGTCTTCTTGTGAAATAGGAGTATATGTTACTGATTGTTGTTTCGAAAATTCTGAAAACTCATAACACGCTTAAGAATTTAAACAATGTTTGTTCTTGCTATTGAATTGGCAGGATTCGTTCAGTTTAGTTTCCACTTTCCAGTTAATAGATTAAAGCAACAGATGGAAAAAAAAATCATTTTGAGATATTTCACTGTGTTCTATCTTTTGGGTTGTGTACATTTGTAATCTTAATTTGAAATAGGCTTGCAACATTTTAATGTAAACTGTTGGAAGTTATTTTATAACAAAAATGCTATTCATACACCAAAATTAGCCACTAATGTATTTGTATACAAATACATGTGTGGTTGAATTTATTTTCAATGTGTATTTATATTCCAACATGTATTTTATATTAGTGGCTGATTTTGGTATACACGTAGCATAGTCGATTTTATAAATAGGTTTTCACTTTTCAAATTGGTTTTTCACTGTTTTAGCAAAAGACTGTGCTGAGTTTTATACAGCACCGTGTTCAAAATAATTGTTCTGTTAGAGCCTGGAATTTTTGTCTGCTATATTAAGATGCATGTTCATGTTTCCATTACAGAGGGGGATTGGAGCTTCTTTGTGACTCTAAGAAGATTCACAATGTCAATGTTGAAAACCAAAATGGAGAGGACAAGGTAATGCATGACTTAAAATATTAACGAAATAAGATATGCATGAAGCACGCTTTTATGATTGACATTCTTTTAAGATTCTTTTCTTCTTGTTTCTCAGCTAACTATGAAAGATTTGCTGTCTTGGGTGCGGACGAACTTGATTAAGGAGAGGCCTGAAATGTTCATGAAAGGAGATACCGTGTAAGTTTAATAACATAAATTGATCTGAGTTTTGCATTGCAAACAATTAATCATGTTCATCACTCATGCATGCACCTTGAATTCTTTAGTGGACAAGAGGAGAGACAATCGAGTTATGCTTAAGCTAACTTACAATTCGGGAAAAAATGCAATTGTTAATTGACCCCTGAACTTTAGTTCGTATTCATTTTAAACCACATACTTTCAGAATTTACATTCGACACCTTCGGTTAACTTTTGGAAGAGAAATTTATCAAAACCTTTTCTGAACCATTAGTATACTTGAGAGTGTTGAATTATACATTTTGAAAGTTTAAGGTGTAAAATGCTAAAGTCAATTACTAAATTTCCATCTACATATAATTTGAAATATTATCAATTTTGATCATTACACTTGTTGTGTTGAAGTTTGATAATTATTTCCGCTTTCTGCTGTTCGTGATGCAGGCGACCTGGAGTTCTTGTCCTTGTGAACGATTGTGATTGGGAGCTATCTGGTCAGCTGAATACATCACTAGAAGAGAAAGATGTGGTAGTTTTCATATCAACTTTGCATGGTGGCTAGTCACTACTATGGAAGATCATCATCATCATCATCATCATCATCATCATCATCATCATCTAGTTGATGAAGTAATTGTTATTGATATACATACACGGTTGTTGAATTCATTAGTGAACCATTTACATGATAAGTAAAATTTTGGCATTCTAATGGGAGAATCCATTTACTGTGCTAACTATGCCATATGGGTTGAACATTATATCCTTTTGTATGACATTGAGAAAGTAATATTTACTTCTTTTTGTTCCAAGAGCACCTTGATGATGAATATCCTTGTTGTTTTTGGGTATAAACTTGTGAAACATATCTTTGGACAAATGTATATATTTGAACTCTAAAAATTGGGGTGTTTGTGAACACCAAATCCAATCCAACGACGAAAAATAAGAATTCGAGCATTTGAAGTTCCTCTCTTTGTTGTTCTTTTTGCTGGTTTCATAGTGAATGTTGGGGTGTTTAGTCAAATTTTCAATTACTGAAAATGCTCAACCTAAGTCCTCAAAATGCGTAACTTTGATGTGATAACTTGAAAAATAATTTAACATGGTTTAAATAGAAATATTTATATAAGTATGTATATGATAATAATGACCTTGCTTATAAGTTATAACTAAGTAGTTCCCTTTTTGTAGTAGACCAAACAATTTTTTTTTTCTGCTGGGGTTGTAGTAGTTACTACTTACTACTTACTAGTTAGTTCTTACTTTGAACTGAAAAAAGAGTTTAGTTTTTTAAAATTTTTGTGAAACTGAAAGCGTATAGGTCGTGTATGATATTGTGAGAAGGTGTTGGAGTTGTATTAAATAGGCTCAAAGAGGAAGCCCAGTGTTAAAAGGCAAAGGAAAAAAACCAAAATAAGTAGTAGGGAAGCCCAAGTCCATT
Source organism: Arachis stenosperma (assembly GCF_014773155.1). Lineage (NCBI taxonomy): Eukaryota > Viridiplantae > Streptophyta > Magnoliopsida > Fabales > Fabaceae > Arachis > Arachis stenosperma. The sequence continues at coordinate 114,623,090 of NC_080378.1, forward strand.
AAAATAATAAAGAAATGTTGAGAGTGGGATTTGAACCCACGCCCTTTCGGACCAGAACCTTAATCTGGCGCCTTAGACCAACTCGGCCATCTCAACTTAATGTTATTGCAGCTGATAAAGCTATTTATGTATTAGTATTTTCTGGTAGATTAATTATTTTTTGTGTAAGCACTTGTACGAAGTTAATTGAAGCAGTTAAAAAAAAATGGTTCTCTAAATGATATTCTTACTCTTAAAATCATGTAAAACATCATATGAGGGAATATAGATTGCAATGGAATTACCTTATTATTGTTATTGTCATTATTATTACATAGCTTAATTTGCTTTTTAGACTAAAAAGATATCAACTGAAATTAGTTAGAACACCGTTAAACATGTCATTAATTTTTTTTTTTGTCAAATTTATCGGTATTCTCTTACAAAAGTAATCCCAGTTAAGCATTGAAAATCCCATCAAATAATAAGAAAAATGTCACTTTCTTGAGAACTAAGTTCTTACTTCATTAACAGTATGGTAAATATACATTGTACTATTCTTTCTGCAAGTTGTTTACAATGTGAATTTACATATTTACAAGCACATATGTTACCAAAAGTTAATAAAGTTACTACCATTCACATAGCACACTTTGGAAGATTAATTTCACCCCAAAAAATAAGTGAGCAAAATTTAACCATCATCAGAAATTTGAAGCAGAAGCAAGACCAAACATCATTTTATCATTTGTGTCAAGCTTTTAAAAAAAAGTCACACACAAGAAAATTTTCTACCAATAACAAACTAGAGTTATTATTTTGCATGTCACTTTTACTTGGAATTTGAAGCAACCTAAACTAAAGTATATTGATATGAAAGTGTCCAACTCAAAAATCTGTGATATACAAGTGAAGAATAAAAGAATATTCATGAAACAACTTGGACTAACCTCTGTTTTTTTTTCCTTTTCTTTTCTTTTTCTCTTTGTTGTTTACATGAGAAAGCTACTTCTAAGTTGTAACATTAAATAAAATAAATAGAATGAATAAAAAGAATGTGGACCAAAAATGCCTATTATTCATTAATGGAAGATCCATCAAGCCTTCTCCTTTCTGATTATGGCCAACTGTTCTTCCGCCTCGCTTAGCTGCTGTTTTAGTCCCAATACCCTGCGCTCTAACCGCTCCTCTGGGTCTGTACTACATGGTGGTTGATACGGTGTCTTAAAATGTTTTGAAAATGCTTTCAGAGCTTCAACCCCAGTAACCTATAATGTGCACTTCCTAGTTAAAGGTTGACATAAACAAGGTACTATATATGTATGCTCCATGTAACAACTTTTAAGGAATAAACTTGGTGTATTTTACACCCTAAACTTTCTTAACTAGCAATCCAACAATTTTAAGTTGTCAAACGGTGTGAAAAAGACCTTTAGTTAACTTTCATTCCCTACAAAATCACATGTTCATGTGAAAAGTGTTCTATGAACACAATTACCCTTTGAAGAAGAGAAAGTTTGGAAGAAAAGTTAATTGAATGTCCTTTTTTGCATCGTTTGACAACTTTAGAGTGCCAAATTGCAAAGTTTAGGGTATAAAATGCATATGAGCTGTTTTTCACTTTGGGGGGTTGCAATTGAATATTCTCTAGATTCTATGATATGACAGTATGACATCCTCTGAGGCTCTGAGCCATGTAACCAACTTAGTTGTTATTGTTACATATATGCATCGATCGTCCCTGAATATCATTATCAACAATACAACAAGTGAATGACTTACCTCTTCTGGGAGTAATGGCAACTTGGTGATGTGAAAGTCATCATACAATTCATAAAATTGATTCAGATATTTCTGTTGCATTTTCATTCTTGCTTGAAGTAACTTGGATTCAACATCTACAAGGACAAACAGCTTAGCAGACAGTATACATACACAGATATAGAATTTCGCTAACTACCGATGAACTCATTTTAAAGGATATGGCAAGCACACTACCTTCTTCGTCATGGATTACTTGATTAATAATGATATTGTGTGTGTCTATCTCGAACTTTGCAAGTTGTTGAACCAATCTCTCCGTTTCATAAAGTGAGAGGAATTCCGGAATGCAAACACACACGAAAGTTGTCATGTCCTGTGATCAAAAGAAGTATAACAGAGATTAATTGGAAGAAGATTATTGGTACCGTACTTGGTGACTAATACAACGCCAAGCATATAAGAATTACCATAAATAATTAAAATATGGTAATTAGAACGCTTTAGTTGATCACATTAATTGTCAAACGAAGAGAGCTAAAACAAAATTCCCAAGCCTTAAAAGAACATCTAATTTGGTGAAGAGGAGAAAAATCATTATGTTAAAAACAATTAATAACAGACATTAAATGGAGTAAATACCGGATCTTTGAATTGCTGGTTAACTTGTTCAATTACATCCTTCATGCCTTCAAGCCTCCCAAGAATTGCATCATCACCAAAATCATCACCCATACCAAACATACGAGTCATCTGTGGTGTAAATTTAAAAAAGTTTCCTATTACACTATGGATGTTGAAGCAAACAAACTCGTACTATCCAATGAAAAATCAAACAATATTCCACTCAGCAGATATATGATTATAGAAAAGAAATAATATTAATAACAAAATAACTCATCATGCATCAAAAGATGGCTAGAGAACCATCTACCTATAAAAGAAAAAATAAAGAAAAAATCTGATGAAAGAACAAAATCCTGTTATCAGATAAATCTTCTATATGTTAGAAATAGGTCAAGATCATCACAGTATTAGAAACATAACCAGAATGTAATCAACTTCTAACTAGTGGATGAAATATCATGTGATGAAGAAAAGAAGTATTAAGTTCATACCTGATTAAGCAATCCACCAAATTTGCTTTTCAAAGACATCATTTTTGCAAGGCCCTTCTCTAAAACAGATGGGAATTGCAATAGTCTGAGTGTATGGCCAGTGGGAGCAGTATCAAATACTATTACAGAATAATCCAGTGTCTGCACCAATCTGTAAGTTATTATATGTCAACAGAGGCTTATCAAATGAAAACTAATTTAGAAGGTAGTTAAAAGAAATTGTTTAACATGATTAAGAGTCAAAGTAATCTTACTTTAGCATCTCCGCGAAGCTCATGGCCTCATCGATTCCAGGAATTGCACCAGCTAACTCTGAGAACCATTTTTCCATCCCATCAGAGCCTGAGGGGTTCTCTTGTTCAGCCACAGGATCCACCTCCTGCAAGGGATCAAAATTTCAGAATATAATTACCAAAAAAAAAAAAAAAAAAACGAGACGAGTTCCTGCATATCAGGTTCCTAAGAAAGCATTAGACAACATGGGCATGATCAAATTCATCAAAAGCCTAAACTTTTACTAATAATAGCAATAAATCAAATTACATGACATGTTTTTGCAGCATAATCCGGAAGAACTAACAACTTAAAATGGCCATGTTGAAATTCATCAGAAGGCATGCTTTTTTAATTAAGAATGGAAAAAATCATATCATCCAATCACAAAGCATCAAATGAGATGATTTTAGAACCATGAGCAAAAGAATTACAACAAGAGACATGCTCAAATTCATAAAAAATACATGGTTTTGAAGCATGGACCAATAGAAATGACATGATGGGCATGCTCAAATTCATGAAAAGACATAAACTTTCGTTAATAATAATAACAATAAACATAATAAATCATATTACAGAAGGAACAAAGCATCACAAAATACATGGCTTTGAAGCATGAATGTAGATAGAAAGCATGCACAGTAAGTACCATGGCATAGAGATTGGTGAAACCGTTGACAAGAATAGGGGTGTGAGTGAACTTCTGCTGGAAAGCATCGCTGAGATTGTGAGCAGGGTCGGTTGAGATGATGAGAACGGAGGATCTGACTTGGGAGAGGAGCACGGAGATGATGGAGCTGCATGTTGTTTTTCCAACTCCCCCTTTTCCTCCCACGAACACCCACTTCAGTGTCTCTTCTTCTAGAATGTTCCTCACCGTACCTTCCACCTCCGAAGTCTTCTCCATTCTATGATTATATAACAAACACACCCACTTCTCTCTCTCTCTCTTTCTCTCTGTGATGTGGTTTTTGGTTTGATGATTGAATGAATGAATCTTGGGAAAGAGAGAGAAGACCGGGGTGGTTCGTTTTCTGTTATTGTGCTTGTTTGTTTGTTCATGAAGAAATCTAAGCTGAGAAAAGTGAAATATTCAAGGGGAAATGGAAATCTTACAGAAAATATATTTTACTTTTTTTTTCTGAAAAGAAAAGGAGAAAAATGAAGGAAGAAACCAAATTTTTATTATTTTTCTGTTTTAATTAAAAATAATTTCATGAATTAAAATCGTCCTTTATGTGGTTTTCATAGTCCTATAAGCGTAGACAATCGCAGGTAATAGGAATTATTAATGTGGTTTTAATTACACCAAATATTTTTTTTTCTTAAAGATAGGTATTATTTTATTATTATAAAATAATAATGTTTTCATAAGGATGTACAAAAAAAAGTTGAGTATTTTCAATTATCACCAAATGTGATTGGAAAATAAATACCTTAAGAAAAAGTAAAGTAAGAATAAAGAGAAATTATTAGCATTCATCAGGTATGGCTATTGAGTTTACGTACTAGACTGTTGGCTTCTTGCACTATCTCTAGCGCTGGACTTATTAGCTTCTCAAAGACACACCTATTCTTTGCTTTCCAAGTGCTCCAACACAGTGCCGCGATGAAGAGGATCTTTTGTCTACCTTCGATTTGAGCCGCTGCCCAAGATAAAGCTCGTTGCCACCAATTGATGAAGGTCTCCTCTTCTCTCTGCCATAAGTCAGAGGTTATTAAGCTTAGACTCCAGATTATTGAAGACAGTGGGCATTAGAACAAGGCATGAAAAATTGATTCATCTTTCAGCATGCATCTTGGGCAAGTGGCAGGGGTGGATGCAAACCGACTATGGATTTGTTGCAAAACCGGAAGCTTTTCATGAAGACTCTTCCATAAAAAAAATTTTAATTTTATGAGATAATTTCAATTCTCAAATGCTATTCCATACTTTGTTGTTCTGTATTTTCTGAGGCATCAATGAAGTAGGAGAATGAAAGAACCCATAAGCAACTTTGTATCCTAACCCAACTTCATATATACCAGATTTTGTCCAGCACCAATTAACTTCATCCTCTTCCTCTGTTGGTTTGATGGAAAAAAAATTTATTGCATATATCAACTGGAAAAATTGACTCAATCAGGTTTCTGTTCCAACTTCTATCAGGATTTAGTAGCGCACTAACATAATACACTTGCAGATTCGGTGGAATTGTGACTGCAGCTTGAGGGACATTAAAGGGCAATTGTGGTGGGAGCCATGGATCATGGAAAATGCGGACATCAGCACCAGAGCCTATTTTCCATAACAAGCCTTTCTCAATTACCTTGTGGCTTTCAAGAACACTTCTCCAGCCTCACGATGGTATGCTTCCTGCATGTAAGAAATCTGTATATCTGAAATATTTAGCTTTGAACATTCTTGACGGTGTAGAATTAGGGTATTTCATTAGACGCCAACATTGCTTGCCCAATAAGGCCAAATTTTGTGCCCTTAGGTCTTTGATCCCTAACCCTCCATCTTTCTTCGGTCTCGTCATTGTGTCCCATTTAATCCAAACCATTCTTCGTTTTGCGCCTTTTTGACCCCACCAAAATTGCGATAGCATGCTATGAATCTCAGTTAACAGCATGTCCGGGAGCTTGAAACAAGAGAGTGTGTAAATAGGAATCGCTTCCCCCACCGCTCTCAATAGCGTGTGCCTGCCACTTAAGGACAATAAACTTCTTTTCCAACCCGTAATCCTTTTCTGAACTTTATCCTTGATAGCTCTAAAGGTTGCTTTCTTTGATTTCTAAACTATGGAGGGCAGCCCCAAGTATTTGTCTTGAGCTCCGATATGTTCAATATTTAGTGTCTGCGCAATTGCTAGTCTTGTGTTCTGAGGTGTGTTGTGACTGAAAAAGATGGCCGACTTGTTCAAATTGACTTTTTGCCCACTGAAGTCCTCGTAGATCTCTAGCAATTCCAAAATGCTTTGGCTTGTATTAGGTGAGTTCTTGCAAAAAAGGATTGAATCATCAACAAACAAAAGGTGATTAACTGTTTGGCATCTCCGATTAACTTGAACTTCTTGAATTAATCTGTTTTGCTCTGCCTTGTATAGCAAGAAAGAAAGTCCTTCCGCACAAAAAAGAAATAGATATGGAGATAGGGGGTCACCTTGTCGGATGCCCCTATTTGGCGTAAAGAAGCCAAAAGGTTGCCCTTCCACAACAATAGAGTAAGAAACAGTCGTTATCAATTCCTTAGTCCAGATAATCCATTTAGCATCAAAGCCCAGCTTTTCCATGATGTACCATAAGAAGTGCCATTCAACCCTATCATAAGCCTTGCTCATATCTAGTTTAATAGCCATCTCATGATCTGCTCCACTTCTCTTATTTTTTAAATAGTGCATACATTCGTGTACAATTAGAATATTATCTAAAATGAGTCTACCTTTGAGAAAAGCACTCTGATTTAGGCTTATGATTTTATTCATAATACCTTGTAGTCGGTGCACCATAACTTTAGAAATAATTTTATACATAACTGAGGACAAACTAATCGGTCGTACCTGAGTCATGTCACTGGCATCTGGCACCTTTGGAATCAAACAAATTTGAGTATGGTTGAAACTTTTTAGAATTCTGCCACTGTGAAAGAAATTTCGCACTATCTTAAAAACGTCACCTCCAACTATATCCCATAAAAAGTGAAAAAACTTAGCTGTAAACCCGTCATCACCAGGAGCACTCTGAGCATGAACACTGAACGTAGCTCTTTTGACCTCGTCCATAGTTATCGGTCTTTGGAGCCTACGGTTCATGGAAGCTGTAACCTTAGGCTCCAAATCCTCCAAATATGGATTCGGATCAACCGAACAAGAAGAAGTAAAAATATCAGAATTAGTCTTTAGCTACCTTTGCAATATCCTCCGGTTTCGATGTAATCTCATTGTTCCTCCCAACTAATCTCCAAATTCTGTTCCTTCGCACCATTGATTGAAATTTCTGGTGAAAGAATCTAGTATTTTGATCTCCTTCTTTTATCCATTTGACTCTAGATTTTTCTCTCCAATAGTTCTCTTCTTTCATATATGCTAGCTCCAACTTCTCTTCCAATCTGGTAATCTCCTCTCCCCTATTGATTCCAGCCACCCGCAGCTCCTCTAGGCTAGTTTGAAGGTCCTCAATTTCTTTCCGAGAGTTTGCTTTGTGAGTTATCTTCCATTGAACTAATCTATGTCTACATTCTTTCAACTTTTGGGCCAAGGAGAACATAGCCGAGCCTACTACTTCCATTTTTCATACTTCGCTGATAATTCTTTTGACATCATCTTCTCCACACCAACATTCCTGGTATTTAAAACGCCTTTTATTATGCCAGAATTGAGGTTCAGTTTCTATCAAGATAGGAGCATGATCCGAGCCTGATTCTGTGAGCCTGTGCACCACTGCATTCGGAAACTTCAGCTTCCATCCCATCCCTACTAAAAAGCGGACAAGCCTCTCCTTCACCAAATCCTCTCCTTGTCTTCGGTTTGTCCACGTGAAAGGCCGCCCCACCATTCCAATATCCACTAATTCGTTGCTATCAATAAAATTAATGAATGTTGCAATGGTAGTTGCTGATTTTTGGCCTCCACCCTCCTTTTCCGCTTGACTTATTATAGCATTAAAATCTCCCGCTATTACCACTTTTCCTTCCAGTTGTTGACTCATTGTTGTAAGCTCCTCAAACTGTAAGGCTCGAATTTGTTCCGAACAGCTCAAATGGACACCAATGAATGTCCATACCCCATTGTTTCCGAACTCCTTAACTTCAGCTGCTACAAAGAATTTCCCGCTGTTTATAATTTGAACATTGATGTTGTCCTTCCAAGCTAGTGCAAGTCCTCCTGCCATTCCTGACAGGTTAACAATATGCCAGTTTTCATAGCTGCATGCCCGGAGTTTTGCTTCTACCTGTCGAGATTGGTTCTTTGTTTCACTTATGAACATAATCTCGTGGGAGTGGGATTTACATATCCCTTTTAGGGTGTGAATTGTCAGGGGTCTCCCTATACCCCGACAATTCCAAACTATAGTTCTCATAGCGCCTTGGGTGCCATTCGTAGGCTGGCACCCTCCACCCCCTGTTCAACTGCATTTTCATCCTCTGTTCTTGCTTTCTTTGTAGATCCTTCAACTATACCACTCATCAACCTTTTTTTGGATCCAGCTTTAATATCCAACCCTCCAGCACCATGTCTTGCTAATTTTTTCCACTTCCTACCTTCCTCTGTTGTGAGACATTGCCCAATAGTGGATTGCATAGGTTGTCCTTCATCTTCCTTGGCATTGGACTAACCAGCTATGATAACCTCCATGCATTCTGTTCTAGAGTTGGCTGATTGAGGTGACTCAGGTGTTGCTTTGTTGACAGCGTTTTCTGGTTTCAAAATTTGTTCCTCCTCTTGCATTGACATCCCTGTAAATTCCTCCAATAAGCAGTTTAAGTCCGGCTTTTTCTTACGTTGAGTAGCCTTATTCTGATTCTGGGCTGAGTTGTTGAATGTTCTTTCTCTTTCAGAGTTAATTCGTATTCCCACTTGGCTGGCTTTAACCCATTCGCCAATGTCATCCTCTTTTACCCGATCACTCTCTGTGTCCTTCAGCAGATCATGGCAGTTTTTCACCTCGTGCCCCAATTTTGCGCAATAAGTACAGAACTTTCCAAGTCTCTCATAGCGCAATGCCACCTCTACCTCCTTTTTATTAGGTCCTGCAACAATTAACTGATCCCTCACTTTCTTGGTAGCTTCAATATTGATCTTGGCCTTTACAATCCTAGTTTCTCTGCCTCTCATCTGAAATTTACCTACCTCCAACGCTGTGCCCAGCCTTTCTCCCAATTTACGTCCAACTTCGAGGGTTTTAAACGATTCTGGTAAACCCCAAAATTGAACTCAAACTGAAAAATTGGAAACAATCTCTTCATCACCGTTATGATCTTCCTTCCATCTCTTGACATGGAGCACGTAATCCTTGAATAGCCATCGAGAACCACGTTCAACACGTAAGACATCCACCTCTTTATTAAAAAAGAATTGGAAGTAATTGTCCCCTTTGTCACTCACGCTAAATACCTCCAGATTTCCCCATATAGCCTTTAAAGCATTCCTCGTGGTTCCAACTGAGAAGGTTTTGGAAGCAAATAGTATGCCATAGATACTATTGGAGCAAGCGTTAATACCTTCTGATATCTGTCTCTTCCAGCAGAATCACATTCCTACCTCCTTTTCGGTTGTCTTTTTCGATCCGATCTTCATCCCTCCTTGCCTCAGCCATGCAGATTACGTAGATTATCTTTGTCAAACTAGTAGTCAGAGATTTGTGTTGAAATTTAATTGACGTTGACAGTGTAGCCTTGACGGCAGCAAAGACTCTGTTAAAAACCCTAACAGAGCACTTGTTAAATCTCAAAATTTATAATTAAAAAAAAATTAATTAGCCTATTTAATCAATACATCATTTACATATTATATAAGACAAAATACACTACATTTTATTTGCACCATGTCAAATCTTGTCTCTTTAATTATTCTCTTTCTAAACACTTGTCACACTACTCTTTTGATAGCACAAACATACACATGTAGAAGAATCTTTCTTTCTACATCGTAGAATTCACCTTAAATAAATTTCTAGAATAAATTACCATTTGTATCCATGAAAGATACAAACGCCGACATGCATCCATATAAAAGTAAAACGACAATTGTACTTACGGAAGATAGCTTCCGTGTGCTAAGAATACCCTAACGAATCAATTATGTAACCAACGTCCGGATACTCTTGGTATACAGAAGCCATCTTCCGTGATTATAATTATCATTTTATTCTTATATAGATACATTTGTCAGTATTTATATCTTTTATGAATACAAATAGTAATTTATTTTAAATTTTCATGTCGCTATTAACTTCGTCAATTCAAGTCACAATATTAAACTGCACTAAATTATATGTATGAATTCTTCAACGGCTTTTGCTTTTAGCATTGTCAACGCTAATGAATAATGGTATGACTTAATTAAAATAAGAATTTAGCTAATATGTATTTTTAAAATATATGTTAAAATTATTAATTAATCTTCTTTTAAAAAAAATAACATGTAAAATTTAATTTTTTATATATTTATTATATATTTTATTGAAGTAAAAATTTAAATTAATCATAATTTAAGCTAAAATTTTTTATGATTTTTTTTAAATATTAATTGATTAAATATATTTATTTTAAAAAATTTTAATTTAAATTATAATTCAATTGGATTGATTTAAATTTGAAAAATAAAAATAAATATTTGTCAATTGTTAGGAGAGATTGATGGGATAATGGGGAGAGAATTGAAACGATTATCTCTCATGTGGATAGTAAGAGATAACAGGGCTGTTTTAATTCTCTTTCCACTATCCATCAACTTTTTTTAGTATTAATTGATCAAATATATCTATTTTAATGTCTTCAACCAACTCTTTTATGTACTAATTACATGCTAAAAGTTTGGATTATTGATAATATTAATATTTTAAAAAAAATACATGTATCTCGTTTATACTGTAAATAAGATATACACGTTTCGGGTTTATATGTCTTACACTGTAAACGAGATACATGCAAAATTATCTCATTTACACGGTAAATGAGACAAAAAAGTGATATTTATTTCGGTAATTATTACAATTAATTTATTTATTAAAATAAAAAATCTTGGGTGTATGGTAGGACTGGCAATTCATACCCTATCCGCGGGTGCCTAACCCGGACTAACCCGTTCGGGTATGGTAGGCTACCTGCGGGTAGGGTAGGGTATGGTTCGGGTATGCCTGCGGGTAAGGTAGGGTAGGGACCCGCACCTCAAATATATAACACATATTTTATAAAAATTAGGTATATAGTGAAAGAAGTGAGAGTTGAACCTACAGCCTCTCTTATGTAATGACTTACAATAAGTGAACAATCACTAAACTAGTTAGTTACTTTAGTAATTTAGAGTATTAGTTTGTTATTTTTTATGTTATTAATATGTATAAAATTTGATATATCTGCGCGTAGGGTAGGGTTTAAAACTTTAGGGTGCGGGTATGGTAGGGTTAGGGTTGAGAGATTCTCAACCCGCGGATAGAGTAGGGTAGAGTTTTAATAGAATTTTGAACCCGCGGGTAGGGTTAGGATAGGGTCCAAACCCTACCCTACCCTACCCACTGCCAGCCCTAGTGTGTGGGGTTGGTTGCAAGGTTTTTCTAATGCCAATGCATCCACGATTTTGTGCTTTGCTTCATTTTTATCGATAATCGAACTGGTCAAACTACTGAATTATTGGATTATTGATTTAACTGGTGAGTTATTGGTTGAACCGATTAATTCGGTTTTATTTAAATAAAAAATAAAAAAGTCAAAATTTTAAAAATAAAACTTAAAATATATATTTTTACTAACATTTTAAGAATATCTAACTTTTCTAAAATAATATGAAATAGGAATAATAAGCATTTTATTAATTTTATTCTATCATAAATGTTTTATTTTATTTTTATATTAAAATAATAATTATTTTCAAATTTTAATAATTTATTAATTAATTTATATCTATTATACTATTATATACTACAAATATTTATTAAAAAATAATATTAATAGATATTATATAATTATGAAAAGAAAAAATAAATAAATTCATAATTATTGTTAAATAAAAATAAATTATTTGATAAAGGATATATATATATATATATATATATATATATATATATATATATATATATATATATATATATATATATATATATATAGGGTAAAAAACCAAAATGAGCCAAGGAGAGCTCAAAATTACCCAATTCAGCCAATTCAAAAATCTATACATGAATCAACCAGGACGAATTATTATATAATTCGAATCAATATGATTCGAATTATAATTGCATGTAATTCAAATTGATATGATTCGAATTACGTAGACAACAAACTAAGGTAATTCGAATTGACTTAATTCGAATTACTAGGAAGGAGACATTGTTAAGTAATTCGAAACAACTTGTTTCGAATTACACTTAACTAATTCAAATTTAGTTAATTCGAATTACTAGGTTATGTTGTGATACTACATAATTCGAAACATATAGATTCGAATTATATATATATAGTGCGAGCCAGGGCTGTATATATATGCTGTGAACTCATGATGCTCTCAACAAAGAGGGGAGATGGCTAGTGAGGAGAGTTTCCTAGTTCTGGTACATTACAGAGGGTCGATTAAGAGAAAAACTCGGTCCGGCGTGAAGTTCACTGATAAGGATCCTCTATGTATTATCGTGACGCCGACAACCACCTACGATGCTCTTGTTAGCTCTGTGCTGGAGAAGCTTGGTCTTGAAGGAGTTAAAAGGGTCAAGAAGTTTTTCTACCGCATTCCAACAGCGGTGCTCCATGACACCGTGAAGTTTGATTGTTTCACAATCGGTAGTGACGAGGACTTGCAGGTTATGTTTCTTTCTCGTAGGCAGTTTCCCGAGGTAAGGACACCAGAGCTGTTGGCAAAGTTGGTTGATGTGGTATCTAGCTCGGGTGGTTCGAACCGGAATGCCAATACTATAGCCGCGGTTGCCGGCTCGAGCTCGAGACCTGCTGTTGCTTCATCCTCTGCTCCTGTGTATGAGCCACCGATGCAGCCTGTTGCGTCCCCTTCGTTTGCCGTTGATCTGAGCAGCAATGTTGGAGACGAGGTTCGATATGGGGAACATATTCCCACCGAGGTACATTGTCCCACACCGGCTGGTGTTGGTGATGGTTTGTTTGATGATCCAGATGACGATGACGTGGAGCCGGATATGATCGCTGATGAAAGCGGCGATGATGTTAGAACCACTGTTCCGACAAGGGCTACAGGTGGATCTAGTTCTGGCACACAGCAGTATCCACACCATTTTTCTTCATTGGACCTGGATGCCATGCGGCAGGACGAAAATGCTCTGCAGCCCTCAGGATTTGGCGCTAGAGAGACCGAGGGGTCTGCCGGTATGAACGAGTTCCAAGTTGGCCAACAATTTCAGGATAAAGATGAGGCGCTGTTGAGTGTGAAGACGTACAGTATCCGCCGAGGGGTCCAGTACAAGGTCGTTGAGTCTGACTACCGCAGGTATGTGGGAAAGTGTTCTGAGTTTGGGAATGGGTGCACATGGCTAATTCGGTTGAGTCTCCGACAGCGGAAGGGTATCTGGGAAGTGAAGTGATACAACGGACCGCATACATGTCTTGCCAGCTCCATCTCCAGCGATCATAGGAGTCTGGACTACCATGTCATATCCACCTTCATTATGCCGATGGTTAGGGCTGATGCAGCTGTGAACATCAAGGTGCTTCAAAATGCCACGGCCGCACACTTTGGGTTCAGGCCTACGTACAGGAGGGTATGGATGGCGAAGCAGAAGGCCGTTGCCGTCATATATGGGGACTGGGACGAGTCGTACAATGAGCTCCCTAGGTGGGTTCTAGGAGTTCAGCTGACGATGCCTGGCACTGTAGCCGTCCTCAGGACTTGCCCTGTTCGAGTTGGGGGACAGGTCGACGAGTCTCAGGTTTATTTTCATAGGCTGTTCTGGACTTTCCCCCCTTGTATCCAGGCATTCCGTCATTGCAAGCCTTTGGTGAGTATTGATGGCACCCATCTATATGGGAAGTATGGGGGAACACTGCTAGTCGCCATTGCACAGGACGGAAACTCAAACATCCTCCCCGTGGCATTTGCACTAGTTGAGGGTGAGAATGCTAAGTCATGGTCTTTCTTTCTTTCCCACCTCCGTGAGCACGTGACACCCCAACCGGGTCTGTTAGTTATTTCAGATAGGCATAACGGCATCAAGGCAGCCCTCGAGGCTCCGGAAGGGGGATGGCTACCCCCTGCTGCGTACCGGGCGTTCTACATTCGACACGTTGCAGTGAATTTTGCCTTGACGTTCAAGGGAAAAGATGCCCGGAGGCTTCTTGTTAACGCCGCATATGCCAAGACCGAGGTGGAGTTCGACTACTGGTTTGACATTCTGCGCTCTGAGAATCCGGCAATGTGTGACTGGGCAAACCGAATCGAGTATTCGTTGTGGACACAGTACTGTGATGAGGGTCGGAGATTCGGCCACATGACGACCAATATTTCGGAATGTGTCAACTCAATCCTGAAGGGGGTTAGAAACCTCCCTGTTTGCTCGCTGGTGAAGGCCACATACGGAAGGCTAGCTGAGCTATTTGTCCGTAAGGGTAGGGAGGCCGAGGCTCAGATGGGTACTGGACAACAATTCAGTCAATACCTAGTAAAGTGTATCAAGGCCAACCTGAGGACAGCCAGGCACTTCACGGTGACTATTTACGACAGGGATAACTCGGAGTACACCGTTGCTGAGACGACTCCGACAGGTTCATTCTCTCTTGGTACGTACAGGGTCTCATTAGGGTCTAAGACTTGTGATTGTGGATACTTCCAAGCACTTCATTTTCCCTGTCGCACGCACTGGCATGCTGTGCTTATTCACGGCTTACATGGCAGTCTTACGTCCACGAGGTATATCGCCTTAGTTCCGTATTCGGTGTCTATCAGTTGGGATTTACCCCTCCGATTCCAGAGGGTTTCTGGCCACCTTATGCCGGGCCTACCGTTATACCGGATCCGAGTATGAGGCGTGCGAGGGAGGGTCGTCCTAGATCCACAAGAATTCGCACCAACATGGATGAAGCAGATCCGAACCGGCCAAAGAGATGTGGCCTCTGCAGGTAGCCAAGTCACACCAGGCGTAGTTGTCCACAAGCCTCAGGCCCTAGCGGGACTGCTGAAAATCAGTAGGAGATTTGCTATGTCTGTGTTTGTTTGTTAATGTATTAGCACTTGTCTTCTAGTTGTTTTTAATTGTTAATGTATTAGCACTTGTCTGGAAATAAGTTGTTTCCTATGTGTAATGAAACTTGTTATTTGTACCAAATATTTCTGTTGAATGTCTTTTAAATGATTGAAATTTATATCTATAACAAACAACATTATATCATGGGATGCCTGATAACGAATAACATAATATCAAACAATAAATCATAACATAAAAGTAGAATACATCAAAGTAAATGACATAACAAAACATCAAAGTACATAACATAATATCAAATAACATAATAACAAAGTACATACCATAACAATGATAACCAACCAACAAGGTACACAATATAAATATAACAACATGACATACACCACTATCCATGAATCATCTAAATAGGTGCGATCCAGTGCCGCAACGGCGTGGCACCCGTGTCCGGTAACCCCTACGTATGAGTGGCTCCTCATCCTCAATCGACTTGTCGCTGTCATCCGAAACTGGCTGTCTCGGGGTCATAGGCGCAACATGCACGGGTCTGGATGACGACGGGCCGGCAACTGAGTGTGATCCAATGCTCTGCGCCGATGCTGGGGTCCCACCCATGGCAAAAGGATGCGCAGGAGCTACCGTGGCAGGCTCATTCAGATCTACATCCAGGGGTGCCTGTGTCCCTGTCGTCTGAACCCGTCCGGCTGCAGCCTCATCCTCCTGCATGATGGTCCGGATATCATCAAGGAAATGTGGTCCACCGAACTCGGCCACAATGCCATCACTAGCAAGTAAGTCTCCAAACATCGAGCCAGGACTCACCCATGGAGTACTATCCTGAAGGGTATGATCATCACCGGGAACACCTACGAAATAATCTCCAAGACCTCCACCACCAAGCCCAGCATCAGTGTGACTCGTGGGATCTCCCATACCAGATCCATGGGACCCACCATCATGCCCGCCCTAATGGGCCCTATCAACCCCCGCAACATCACCTCCCCCAGGCATCTGGGCACCCTGTCTAGCAGCACCCACCCTCCTCCTACCTCCACGACCACGAACTCTCTCTCCACCCCTAACTGGGTCGTCCCCGGCATCCATAGCCCGATCGACCCAGTTCCACTCACGCTGGCTACGACGTGTCCCAACTCGTGCTCTCCGCTCAATACGACGTCTTTCAGGAACATCCTCGACCCGGTCCATGTCTGGAAGTCGGCCTGCACCCCTCTGCGTCGCCTCATCTGGAATAGGAACACCTCTCGGATCCCCCAATAACATCTCTGGCGACAAAAACCTCTTTCCGTGCTGATACCACCATGTCAAGAACTCATGTGACGGTCCGGGGTCGGGCATGATGTCAAACTGTAGAATGTGATCAGCACGCTCCTGCCAGTGAAGATGCCACTCAGGGTACTGTGCCGGGAACCAACGGTCACCTCCTCTCCCGTCCTTCGACATCAGGAAGTCGATGTTCAGGGCGGGAGACGGTATGGGCTGAACGCCGCCAAACTGAGGTAAAACTCTATCAACCTGATGCCACTCGACAACCGCAAAATAAATCAGGGACGTCCTGCATCGCCATAACATCGTATGCCGAGGCTCCAACACCTCAAGATGGACAACCTGGATGACGTCGAGTGCGCTATAGGGCATCCATATGAACTGAAAAAATCAAAATCAAATCGTTTGTACACTTAGTTAAGAGCTATAAACTGAAACAATGACTTCAGATAAACAAATGTTCTGCGTACTTACCTGCCGAGGCTGTAACAAGTCGATCTTCATGCGAGCCATCTGTACCCGAGGTCCCTTGTTGCTAATCCCAAGATTGTAACCAGACCATCTGCGTACAAGAAAACATAAGAATTGGTTGCATAATTGAAAGTAAAAACAAGAAGAATATATAGTACAAAACAATAACGGTACCTCGAGGCAAGGGGCCAGCTGATCTCATCATACCCAGATGGTCTAAGTGTGGGAAACCTCCAGAAGATCCAAGACTGTAATAACTGTAACGGGCCAGCTAACTTCACCACATGTCTGTTGGCGACTCGGCACATGCACCTGTACAGCCATGCTAGTGCCGCCGACGCCCAACTGTAGCGACCCATCTCCTCAAGCCGAGCAACATAAGGTAGCCATCTGATGTGTATACGATTGCCGGACTTGTCGGCAAACAGCTGCGTACCCAATAACATCATGATATAGGCCCGGGCAAAGCGCCTAACTGTCTCCTCATCTGCCTCGTCTGGACACTCTGCAAATGTCTCCTGAAACCAGGTGCAGTTGACTGCGAATTTCTGCACCTGGTTCTCGGGAGGTAAAACACCGAGCAACTCATGGAACCACTGCCAAGCAGGTCTCCCACCCTCAATGTAAAGGTGGAAGTCGGTAAGGCAACCACTAACGTAATCTCCGTCGACTGGCAACCCCAGCTGGTATGCGACGTCCTGAAGCGTGATAGTGCACTCTCCGAACGGCATGTGGAAGGTGTGCGTCTCAGGCCGCCACCTCTCGACGAATGCGCTGACTAGGGGCTCGTCTAGTCAGAACCATCTGTCGTTCAGTCTCGCAAGATGGTAAAGTCCCGCCATCTGCAAGTACGGAACATACCTCTCATCAAGACGCATCCCCTGTTGCCGCCTAACGCTGGATATGCAACGACGAGGCTGGCCAGTACATAAACCGCATAATTAGAACAGATGCACAAACCTCTAACATAAGCGATCTATTTTATAAGGAACCAGAAAATAAATCATGATGGGTAAAAGATATATGAAACAAACAACCAACATTTCATACACAAACCGCTCACTCAAACCACGTGCCAATACCATTAACAAAAACATATGCATTTTCACATTTATCATATACCACTACCGTTAACCGCTAAACCATCACTGAATCCACTATCCAAAACCGTTAACAAAAACCGAGTACAAAAACCGCTAACAAAAACCACTGGCCTAAACCGCTTGCTTAAACCGCTAACAATAAAATAAACCGCTAAAAAAAACCATTAACAAAAACCACTGTCCTACACCACCACCCTAAACCACGATCCCAAACCGCTAACCATCACTAAAACCACTACCCAAAACCATTAACACAAACCGCTTACAAAAAACAATTTCAAATACCACTAAGAAAAACTACTGGCCTAAACCACTTGCATACACACCTAACACTTAAATAAACCGCTATAAAAAACCATTAACGAAAACCACTAGCCTACACTACTTTCCTAAACCACTATCCTAAACCACTAACAGTAACATAAACCATTATAAAAAACCATTAACAAATACCGTTATCATAAACCGCTTTCATAAACCACTAACCTCGTCGTTGATCACACCGGCGATATGAGCTACTCCATCCAAACGATAAAGCCTTCCCGGATCGTCCCCCATCGACAGAAACAGCCGCTCTGGTCGCACTCGTACTGAACGTTGGTCTTCTTCTCTGGGATTTGGTGGGGTTGGAGAATGAGAAAGTGATTCGAATGAACTTGGCTCGAACTCCTTTTATAGCCGAATCCCTTGTAATTCGAATCAAGTTGATTCGAATTACTATGCAACTCAATTTTCACCTAATTCGAATCAACTAGATTCGAACCTCTCTATGTTCCACTTCTCCTAGTAATTCGAATTAAGTAAATTCGAATTAGCTTGATGTAATTCGAAACAACTTGTTTCGAACTTCATTGGTTTTTTGCCTTCCTAGTAATTCGAATCATATCAATTCGAATTACATGCAAGTATAATTCGAATCATATTGATTCGAATTATATAATAATTCGTCGTGGTTGATTCATGTATGGATTTTTTATTTGGCTGAATTGAATAATTTTGAGCTCTCCTTGGCTCATTTGAGTTTTTTACCCTATATATATATATATATATATATATATATATATATATATATATATATATATATATATATATATATAATAATTTGTAAATATTTTTACCAGAAGTGTGGCAGCCTGGTGGTTTTGATAAAGGATATCTATATATTATACATTTTTCATCTTCTTTCTTGTATTCAAATTTCAAAATTTCATATATCTCCAATTTCTTCCTCTTCTTCCTTCCTCTGCTCTCTTCACCATTGTTTACTTTCCCTTCCTCTATACATGGAATACTTGAATGAACTCCAATATGGAAGATTGATTTCGTACCGAAAGAATGTCGGTGGGAAAATAAGACCCCATGACAACAGGGATCCTGTTACCTTTAACAGAACCGATGAATTTGATCGTCGGCCTCCTGAGACAGAGACAGAAGTTCAGTATTTCCTTCGCAAAGAGCATAAGGGTCGTCCATATGCAATCAATGTTACTGTTCTTGGACGCGATGGAGTGCCATTGCCTGCTAGAGCTGAACAACAAAGGCCCAACAATGATCCCAACTAAAAGTGGACTATTACGGATCCCAGAAAGAAAAGCTAATCCCAGGCATGCCAGAAAGGAACCAGTGTCGATAGCTTTGTTGGAAGAAGACTTTAGTTATCTTTAGTTCTTTAATTTATGTTATGGCAGTTAGTTTAATTTGATTGTATCGTCTTCCTCTGTCGCCATTTTGGTAACCATAAGACATTTTGTTGTACGCTTCAGACATGATATAAGTAACTGATATTCAAATTGTTGTGCATGCAGAGATTGTTTGTTTCTTTGATTATTTCATAAAATAAATTGGGTATAAATATAATCATACTTGATTATAACATTATTTCAGATTTATTATCTTGTATTGCTATGCACTAGAGAGATTGTCACTGATCAGGATATAAAATTCATCTTTGTAATTGAATTGAAATCTAGTCATTATGTTGTTGCAGTCCTCGGGGTTATTTCTCAACTTCTCACATTTGAAAAATTCAATTATTTTGGTGAATGGAAGAATGGGTATAAAGCAACCTTATATACCTGGCTTGTGATCCAAAGAGGTGTTTGATTTGTTCCTTGGTAACAACATGGTTTGTGCCATGTTAATTGGCTTTCTAGATGAGCATCATAATTGTAGATGTCCATTGATTTATGTATCTGTATTTAATTGATCTATCATGGAGGATGTTATTGATATAGACTTTCCAAAAGGTTCAAAATTTCTTAATTGTTAATGTAAAGAGTATACATGTCTATGCCATGGTAGATTATTTGGAAACTATTTTGACAGAGGAAGACTTGTACCCATTTATAGATGAAATTAAGGAATTTCTTTAGATGGAGTCAAAGGATCCTCTTTCTCCTGTGTCAAAGAGGCCAAAGCTCTTCTAGAGTTATTGATGTTTTGTTTAGGTTTTCCTTGGATGTATTTATGGTTTAAGAATTAAGAAGACATGTTACTTCTAACTGTGGATTTGGAAACTTCACACTGAAAGAATTGGGTTGAATTTCTGAAAGAATTCATTTGTAATTCAATTCTCACAACAATTGTTCAATTTGGGATGATTGTGATGTTATTATTAGTATTTATAATTTCTTTTACATTAAGAATACAAGATGACGGATTAAGATGGACACAAATAATATTTTTGCATCTATGTTAGACTGTTTCATCAATTGGCAAACCCATATTTAATTAGATTAAGAGGGAAAATTAAAAAGTATACCATACATGTGAATAGTGAACTAAGATCCTTATTTTTTCTTCTGCAGTAGCCAGTATTATAACTATAGAAACAGAGATAATTAACCTGAGAATCTCTCTAGTGTATACCAACACAAGAAAACAATAAATCTAAACGATGCCATTGATAATTTGATATATGTTGCATTTTATATTGAGCTCAATAATAGAAGAGTTTCACATTCTCTGTATATAGTAACATATAATTTATAAGACAGTTCAATGTTCATATGTATATATACATTAAAAAACTAATAATAATAATAATGATTATGACAAATTGAACGCAGCCTTTGATAAAATAATCTTCATCATCTTCTTCGACTCTCTTCCCTTTCTTAATCCTATCAACACTGAATATAATGAATTGACATCTTTCGTTTACAAGTGCAGCCATAAACATCAGCCACTATGTCTTCACTACAAACTGGATTAGATAAATATGGATGCTTCTTCTGTTTGACATCTGAACCACTTTGAAACTTTGTAACCTGGATAGTAAACACTATCTTTTATGTTGATACATTTAAAAATGAGAAATTCTTGAAAGCCATTAGTTTTTTTTTTTAATTTTGATTATTATTATTTTATCAAGATAAATATTTAAATTTGGAGACCACTTTATTTCTCAATCATTATAGACGAACAAAAATAGAGTGACATCGGTAAGAAATCAATTCATCACCTATGACAACTATCCATCCTGTGGTTCAAAAAAGACTGGAGCAGATTTTCGTTTATTCCATCGAGCTAAAGCAAGAGCGAAAAGCCAGCAGTAAGGTCCGGAGCTGGATCCGAAGCGGCGGGTCACTCCGAGGTTGGAGCATAGTTGACGTTGAATCTAAAGGATCTACAGCTGGGTTCTATAAAGGAATCCTTTAAGCGTATAGAATCAATCTCGTAGCCTAGAGCCAATCCTATTCGGATTTTGCAAGAAAAAAATATGAAACGAAAACACTAAAAATGTCTTTTTTTTTTTTAAAAGACGTTTACACATGTCATGTTATTATTGGATATCTTTATTAAACCGGTTAATAATTGATTTTTTATTATAAACCAGAACAAAATTGGTTTATTATAACAACAATAATAAACTCAATTGTCTGCATTATAATTATTAGACCCGATTTGATCTGATCGAATTATACCATCTAAATCGAATATTTTTAAATTTTTTTGATAAAAAGACAATTATATCCCTGACTTTTTGTTTTTTGGACATTTAAATTCCTAAAAATTTAAAAATACAATTAAATTCCTAAAAAAATTTAAGTTTATTATTATTGTTATAAAAAATCGATTTTATTCTAATTTGTTAAGAAATTCAAAAATAACCGGTTCATTAATACGTCCAATAATAATGCGACACGTAAATGTCTTTTCAAAAAGACGTTTTACGTGTCTTTGTGGAGCATCCCCCATTAAATTTATATTCAACAAATAAATTTTATTAATTTATATTATAACTCATTGTCATACGGAGAAGTAAATTAATTATACTATATAGTGTATTTTAAAAAATATTATATTATTTAAAAATTAATTAGATAATATATAAACTAATGTTAAAATTAAATTATTTATATTAAAAATATTTTACAGAATATTTATTTAATAATTTGTATAATATAATTATATATAATTATTCGACTAAAATGTCATATAAATTAAAATATAGTTTATTAGGTTACAAATTTAAATTTATTTATTTTTAAAATAAATATAAGTCTTTTATATTAAAATTATACAAAACCGTATTTTTATTTTTACATTTGTTAACTTGACATCATTAAAAGAAAAAATATAATTTAAATTTATTCTATAAAAAATTGGTATTAATTTTTGTATAATAAAAACAGATGTAGCTATGAAATTTTGTAGAGCTATTGATTATAAATTATAATCTTTAGTTTGGCCTATACATATATCAATCTCTTTATCACTTAGGTAGTGTTTTTTGTTTCTGAAAATTTTAATATTTCAATTTTTTTTAAAATAAAGATTAAAACTTTAATAACATTATATATCTAAAATATTTTTATTTTAATTAATTAATTCTAATTTTATCTTTTATATAAATTAAATTTAACTTTATTCTTGTTTTAATTTCTGTCTCTCACTAATTTATGTCTAATCAAAATATCTCTTGACCAAACGTTATCTTAAGATTTTAAATTTTGATGACAACTCAACAATTGAACCAGAAGATAAACATATAAAGCATTGCATAAAACAAAACAAAATAAAATGGGTAAGAGATAAGAGAGAAAAAATCTTTAAAAATTGAGAAGCATCCAATTTGTTAGTCCTTAGCTGTACGAGAATGTAAAATGAACGGTTTCTTGACAATGACTGCTTTAGAAGTTTGTCCTAAAATCTTTGAATCAACCGCACACACTATGAACAAAACATCTTCTAGCTCATCTATCTAACCGACAACTTCTAGTGTTCCACAATAAAATATTTATCTTTTTTACATTATTCTTATATTATTTTAGGAAACTACTACATAGATTAAATTTTCTTTAGCTATAACCATATGTATGCTCTGGCTTCTTCTTCCGCAAATTATTCATAATAACTTCTATGCAAGACGACTATATAAATGAAATAAGGAAAAGTATAGGTAACTAGCTTAATTCATTACAATTTATTTATACATAAAACGAAAATTCATATGTTGGCTACATGAATAACATATGTTGCATTATCACCTCATCAATACTAAAGAGTTTCACATCATATATAGAAGCATATAAAACAGTTCAATGTTCATATGCATATATATACGTTAATAACTAATAATAATGATTATAACAAATTTTAGTACAAATATTATTGAGAAGAAGAAGAAGAAGGTGTAATCTTGATGACAAGGCCAGGGAAGACATCATCAGGGTCATGGATATGAGGGTTGTTGTCAACGATATAAGGATCACCGCACTTGTCACTTATGGTGTGAAGTGTCTCCCCTTCTCCGACCACATAGATCTCCTCGCAGGGTCGTCGGAGAGTAATAATAGTGCTGCTATTGTGTTCATCAGTGAAGATGGTTAGCATGATGAGGAAAGTGGAAGAAACAAGGAGAAGTGCACAGTACCATGAAGCTTCTTCAGCTGTGGCGTCTCCCTTTCTGGAGTTCAAAGCCATTGTCTTGGTCACTTTTTCACAAAACAGAGCAAGCTAATTAAGATCGATGGTTGGAACTTGTAACTTGTAACTTGGAAGTTATTAATATTATATAAACGAAGATATATGGATGAAACAGGAGAAAGAGAGAAAATTGGGGGGCACGATGCTTGTGAAGGTTAGTTTTGGCGGTTATTCAGGACAATACAGGGGGTTGTGGAACAGAGCAACAACACATGGAAATATATTTATATATGAATTAATTTTGATGCATGTATAGTTTTTTAGTTTTTTAGTTTTTTACAATATTTTTCTTTTAAACTAATTCGTTGTGGATTGAAATTTTATTTAAATGTTTGTTGTTAGCCAATGAATTACTGTATGTACAAGATGCGATAATGCACAAGATAGGATAAAACGTTTTATACTGTGCCTTTGTTCGTGTATTAAAATTAAACTTTTTAATTAGCTTTTTACAATATTTTTTTTTGATAGGTTAATGACTAATTCGTTATGGATTGAAATTCTATTTAAAAGTTTATTATTAGTCAATAAATTACTACATATACAAAACGTTGTTGTATGCACAAAACGGAATAAAACGTTTTAAACTGTACTCGTGTATCAAAATTAAACTTTTTTTAATACATAATTTTATGGAATAAAATGTGTTTTTTTTAATAATAATTTTACGCATTCCTAGCTAGCTAATAATTAAACAGTTTAAAAATAATTTCATTCTTGAGAGTAATTTTGTTTAAATATATTTTTAGTGTGTATCTTGACATTAATTATCGGTCCGATTGTTCTAATTATTTGACATGACTTAAAAGTGTTAAGATTGAATATATGCTTGAATTTAAAATGTTTGATGTTGTCAAATTCTCTTCTTTAATTATCTTTACTACTTGACCAGTTGACCAGAGAGTCATTAGTCCACTGTTCTAACTTGTCAATTAAAAAAATTTTAAACTCATTTTGTTTACATTCACTGTATTAACTTTAAATTTTAGTGTGACTTTGCACATTCTAATATCCAATTGTTTTGGTTTTTTATTTTATCTCTAGATTGGATTATAGTATGTCAATAAATAGTTTATTTTTAAATGCATAAATCATAATTCACTCAAAGTATAAATTAGTTTTATGATGAGTCATGCCATAATGTAGCTAAGTATTGAATAAATTAGACCTAGTTTTGAAATGGTGAGAGACAAATGAAGTTGATTCTATTTACACTGCTGGGGCTGCTGTTGAGCAACAATAATGATTAATGAGAGTAGTTTTATTTCTCTGCCTCTCTCTCTCTCTCTACCAACAGAGGAACTTGGTGATGATGCATAAATTCAATGGAGGCAGGCTTGGATTATTGGGATTAAATGATTACTCAAACCATTTACTCATGTCTGCTAACAGAATCTGTATAATTAATGAAAATGTATCATGCTATTAAAATTGAAACAAGAATCTTTGATTGAATGCTAGAAGTAACAGAATAAATTAAAATCGTGTGAATTTGAGAAGGCTTTACATGCAATAATACATAAATTAAAACATAAGAATAGAAACTCCTCACTTGTGTAAAAAAAAAAAGTGTGGCATTCCCAAGAATCATGACAAAAAGTGGTTCAATTACATTAGGATACACAAATCAAACAAGAGTTTCACAAGATCACAAAAGTGAATGTAAGTGCATCTGTTTGTACAAACTTTTAAATAGTAGTACAAGGTGGAATTAGCGGCATGAAGCTTTTGCTAATGTTGAAAATCAAATGCAGTGGTAGTACTCCTCCCCCTTGCTGCCTTTTAAATCCAAACTACTCTGCAAATGAATAAAATAAGTGCATTTCAATAACATAAACGTGCACACTATAATTATAATCATTTTAGAATGTGCCTGATGCTAACTTTCTTTCACTGTTCTTGGTCATGCAGCTTACTTCTTCAGGAGTCGATGTGATTTTCCTTTAATCTTCCGGATCATCTTGCTTTTCAGTGCCTCTATACTCTGCCTTCTGATGGAGTTATAAGGATTAGGGTTCAACTGCAACTTGGACTCCAATTCAAGTTTTTGAATGACATCCACGACAGTTGAGGCATACATTGGCAAAATCCCACACCCTTTGATAAAAACCAATTTTTTCCTTTCTTCTACTCTCTTCCCATATTCATCAGATCGATCAACACTGAATCTGAATGACATCTTTTGGTTGCTAGTGCTGTCATCATCATCACACATTTCAATTTCCCTAAACATGTCTTCATCGGGAAATTGATAAGTCCAAATAAAAACGTGATCTTCAGAGTTCCGTCGTCTTTCAGGAATAAAGTTTTGCCTTGTAATTTGAAATGTGTGCTTTACATCGTCTCCGAAGTGGCCGTATTCACACCTGATACTGTGAGTACCCCATTTATTAAAATAAGGAGAAGGTAAGCTTTGAGAAACAACACAACAGAAGATGAAACCCAACAAGTGGTAGTAAGGTTGATCAAGTTCAATTGTTATGGACGCTTCTGTTGTCTGACATCCAAACCACTTTGGAACTTTGTACCCTGGATAACAAATACGACCATCCATTCTACGATATTCATAATAATTTATCATCTGATATTGACCCGTTAAATAAAACAAAACATTTTTCAATATTGTGAGATGGGCATCTTCCGTAATATCATTCAGCGACTCCTCTTCCAATTTCACGCAATTTTCAAATGAGATCCGTCTTCTGTTCAAACTAAATGCTGCCTTCAAACTGAATATTCTTTCCAGTGATGTGCACCCATTAGCAAAAAGCACTTCAATAGATGGTGGAAGCTCCGGTATAGATCGAAGACTACAACAACCACTTACGTCAAGAGTCAATAAGCTTGATAGGGTTTTGATATGGTGTGGAAGCTCAATTAGCTCTCTGCAATCCCAAAGACAAAGATATACAAGATACGTAGAGCAATAGAATTCATCTGGTAAGCTCTTAAGTCTCAACAAAGAGAAATACGAACTCGTCAGTTTCTCTGATGACACCGAAAATTCCTCCAGGCTTGAGCACCTTTGAACCGCGAGTATTTTAAGAGATTTCAAATATATGTTGCCTTTCACACTCTTCAATTTTTTGCAACCATCAAGATACAATTCCTCAAGTGTTTGGATGGATAAAATAGATGGATGAAGTTGACATAGACTTTCACAACCCTTTAGGTATAACCCTTTAAGCTTTGTTGCTTTACTGAAGTCTGGGAGCTCTACCAACTTTATACATCCACTAAGGTCAAGCTTTGTCAAAGTCACAAAATCCTGTAACAATATAGAGATACATTCATTACATTATGCAAAAATCCTTGATTTCCAATTAAAAGAAAACGGATAAAAAAGAAGTTCATATTGGTATTAGTACCTGTGCTCCGTCCCAGAGTTTAGAAATTTGACTGTTAGTCATCCTAAGCTCAACAAGTTTTTCTGCACAAAACCTTAATGGTAGAGAATTCAGAGGACAACTATGCCACTCCAGATAGCTGAGTTTTGCAGGAAACGGGTCCAGGGTTGTGGGAATGTAGACTTTGGACTGTCTTTGATCCGAAGGAGCATAAAGCTTAAGAAATCTTAGACGAGGCATATTTGTAAATGTGTTCGCATTTAAGTGTAGATCTCCAATTTGGGACAAGTCTATCATAATGCCTTCTACTAAACTTTTTTCCTGAAAACCAAAAATGAGTACTAACAAAATGCTATTGTAATAGTTTAATACAAGCAAAAACAAAATAGGTGTACCAGTTTCTTACCTCACTATTTTTCAATAAGTTGCAGAAATCTTCAGCTTTATTTATTCGAGTGAGCTTTCCAGAATCTTTATTTGATTCTCGGCGAACGACTTCCCAACCCATTTGTTGTATCAAGTCATGCATTCCTATTCTATTGCCGAAAATAGTTATAAGAGCTTTACGCTCAAGAGTGCTTATTCCAATGTCGCCATAGAAACCACAAGAGTCTAGAAAGCTTATAACATTATCCTTGTATTCTCCTCTGAAAAAGAATGCAATGTCAAGGAATATGTTCTTTTCTAAATCATCTAATCCATCATAACTCAATTTTAAGACATTGTAGATGTCCACATTGGGATGAACCCTGAGTTTTTTCAATGCACTTTCCCATTCTTTTATGCTCCTTGAGTGTAGAAAGGATCCCAATACTTTTAATGCTAATGGAATGCCCTTTGTGTAATTAACTGCCATTTTTGAAAGCTCTTCATATCCATGTTCAGGATAGCTTTTGTGAAAGGCTTTTAAGCAAAAAAGCTCAAGGGAACTGTCAAAGCTCAATCCCCAAACCTTGTATCTTTTATCCACTCCTTTATTGATTAGAATTTGCTCGTCTCTTGTTGTTACAATGACCCTACTACCTGCTCCCAGACAGATTGCTTCTGTTGTTAGATAATCTAACGTGTCTAATGCATCAACATCATCAAGCACTATGAGCACCTTTTTCCGACTCAACCTTCTCTTGACATACATAGATCTTGCATGGGCTGATCCCTTCACAAGGAGATGTTCTCCCTCAAGTAGTTCAGAAATAAGTTTCTCATATAAGCTGTGTTTACCAGACTTTTGTGATTCTTCTCTTACATTTTGTAGAAAGCAGCAACCTTGATATCGAGAGGCATATCTGTCGAATATTGCTCTAGCAATTGTTGTTTTACCTATGCCTCCCATCCCCCAAATTCCCACAGTTCGAACTTCATCAGACTCCATTGCCATTAAAGGTTGAAGAAATTTAAAATGCTCATCAATTCCGACAAGGTCTTGGGGTGCATTTGAAAAAAGATGCGACAATTTTTCCGAAATATTCTTGACAATATCTTGAATCAGTTCTGATTCATTTCTATGGTATATGGAAAAGAAAAGGAGAAAGTATATCATAGTACAAGTAAAAATAGAGAAGAATAAGAAGAGGGAAAAAAACAATAATAACGGAGATTGTAATAAAAAAGAAAATGAGCATGTTTAAGCTTGGTGATTTTAGTGAATTTATATTTTAATACTAATTATATCAAGCAATTTAGATATTTAGTCAAATATATTAAATTAATTTTTAACTTTTTTTTTATAAAAGTGAATTTTTTTTTCCATGTGTAGCTAACTTTTTTAATATCTAAAGTAACTAAATATTATTATTTATTACTGTTTCTTATTCTAATGTGCATTTACTCTCATCCAACAGAGTATGAAAATCATGCAAATCTTTGTCAGTTTGCTTTTCTACGTTGAAACAGATATGACCAACTTAAGGTGAATGCATAACTCTGTTTATTTGTACAATTTAATATGAAACTAGATCTATATCCGCGCATGTCATGAAATTTAGATAGATATATAAATTAATATAAAATTTAACAATTATGTAATTACAAATTTATAAAGCTATGTGAAAATTTATGAAAATATTTAATTCAAAATTGTTTATGTAACTTTATTCAATTTAGAATTCCAAGATAATAATAATTATGATATTAAAATACTTTGATTCTTATACTAATATTTTTATGTATGTGTGAAATAATATTTTTTTAAATCAAAACCAAATTTCTAATACAACTAAACAAAGTTAACGTTAAAAGGTAATTTATTTTTTTTGGTGTCTAAAGGTAATTTATTTAATTCCTTTTAAAAATAATCCTAAATTTAACCATTTTAAAATTCAAAAAAAAGTTTTCTTTTTTTTACCAAAGATAGGAAGATTATGCCATTTAAGCTATAATTCATCGGCAAAAAAAAAAAATTCTAGTATTAGTAAATTGATACTTCTAATTTTTAATACAATTAAATAATTTTAACTCAGAAAGAATATTTTAATCTTTTAAAATTAATTATTTTTTCTCAAAGATAATTATTTTATTGATTAATAAAATAAATGGATGGTTAGAATAGTATTTTTTTATTTTAAATATTAGAGAGGAATATATCTTTAGCTGTATTATAAAAGTGAAAAATATATCACAAAATTGTGGAAGACAGACGACAGTTAAAAAAATTCTAAAAATCAAAATTTGATATCAAAATCTGATGGTTAGGTTTGCGTATATGAATTTTTTATTTTTTTGAAATAATAAATTTTAATATCAAATTTGTGTTTATAAATTTTTTTATTATTTTAAAATCATAAATCTGAATTTTTTTTATGTACTTACAAAATTCACATCTCAGCCATCATAAAATTACCCTCATTTTTTTTTTTTGAATTTTTCATACGCTCAAATATGATGATTTAATTTGATAATTCAATTAAAAAAAATGAATTTCTATATTTAAAAAAAAAACACCAAACTTACCCATAATAATGGATAACACAACAGCATGCTCATCCATTTCTAAAAAAAATTAGCCGAATATGAATAAGACAACAACACAAGAATGTGGATTTCTCCAAAATAATGAACAATAACTAAAAAAGAAGAAAGTGAGACTATTAAAGATATTTCGGACACTAATATACTACTGTATAGGCTTAATTAGGTATCAGTTCGTATAATTTTATTAAATTTTTAATTAAATTTTTATATTTTTTTATTAAGTTTTTATACTATATCAGATTTTGTAATTAAGTTCATGACAAAAACATTGAAATTAACAAAATAATTATTCTCTATCGACATAATAATTAAATTATTTATAAAGTCTTTCAAAATTAATCCTAAAAAGATATTTTGGTTTTTTAAAATATGATTAAGAGGATCTTTTAGTATCTCATATTTTAAATTTATAATACAATTAAACAAATTAAATTTTAAAAAGGTAATTAAATCTTTTCAAAATTAACTAGAAAGATATTTTATTTTAGTCTTTCTAAAATCAAATTCAATTTTTTTTAATACAATTAAACAACTTTAATTCTAGAAGCTATTATTTTAGTCTTTTTATTATTAAAGTCAAGTTCCTAATTTCTAATAAAACCAAATAATCGTTCTTCATCCTATAGTATTTTAGTATTTTAATTTCCGAATTAATCCCAAAAGATTATTTAGTCTTTTAAAAAATTAATTATAAAAATATTTTAGTCTTTCAAAATTAATTCTCGAAACGTATTTTGATTTCTTAAAATGAACTCTTTCCGTGTTTTAATCATTTTAAAATTAAATTTAAATGTCTAATTTTTCATACAATCAAACAATAATAATTAGTCATATATAAGGATATTTTAGTGTTTATAAAACTTAATTCTAAAAAGTGATTTAATTTTTTTAAAAATTAATTATATGGATATTTTAATATTTTTAAATACTTAAATTTATAATTTTAAATATATTTAAACAAAATTAATTCTAAAAAGGTATTTTAGTCTTTTAAAAATGAACTATAAATGTATTTTAGTCTTTTTAATATAAAATTAAAATTTATATTTTCTAATAAAATTAAATAATCATTATTAATCATATAAGGATATTTTAGACATTTTAAAACTAATTTTAAAATAATATTTCACTATTCTTAGTTTTTTGAAAATAAACTATAAAAATATTTTAGTCTTTTTAAAATTAATGCTAAATGTGCATTTTAATCTTTTATAATAAAGTCTCTGAATATTTTAATATTTTTAAAATCCTATTCAAATTTTAGTTCTAATATCATTTAAAAATCTTTAAGTTAAAAGGGTATTTTAGTTTTTTATTAATACTAAAAGGTTGTTTTGTTATAATGTTAAAAACGATACTCTAAATCTTTTGTAACATTACTCAAAATAATATTTTAGTCTTTTATAAATAATTTAAAGAATATTTTAGGATAAGATAAACTCTTATATATTTTTAAATTTAATTAATATTTTGAATAAAAGTATACAAATATCAATATTAAAATTTAAAATATAATTTATTAATTATTGATTAATGATATAATATTAAATTAAATTCAAATAAAATCAACTAAAAAGAATAATTTTTATTCTTAAGAGGGATACGATAAAACTCACCTATGTATATAATATATGGAAAAGTACAGGTAACCAACAACATTTTTGAATAATGTGTAAACAATATGAATTAATAGGGTTAAAAGAATAAATTAATTTTAAATGTAATTAGTAGCATTAAATTAGGGTATACTGTATTTTTATTTAATTGGTGGTTATTCAAAATGTCATTGTTTACCTATCAGTGCCCATAATATATTCCTTCCTAGTTGCTATGATTGTTGCTTGCTAGATACATCTCTCTCTCTCTCTCTCTTAATATTTAGATTTTAGCCAACAATATTTAAAGAAAGAATGTTATATGTATTTTTGTGTACACTTTTTTATACATTTGTTAACTTTAATATTAGAAGTGATTCATAAGAAATAAAAAAATGATTTTTTTACCTAAAACAAATACAACAAAAATTATATAGAAAATGGTATAGATATGATTTTTCTATTAATCTATTTAAACTAAACTAATTTGATGTAGGAGCAATGATTAACTCACTATAGGGGTAACAAATATAAAATTAAACAATAAATAGTAAAAGAGGCTACATAACAAAAGCATATACTTTGATGGTGAAAGATCTTACCGATATTTTGATGGATAATGAATTCCAGATAAATTTACCGTCTTTTTGAGAACACATTTCCAATTCTGCATAATTTCTTCTTCATATCTTTTTTTGTGGACATCAAAAGCTTCTGCAAAAGTTCCTTTTTGATACCTTACATGAGAAGGATCAACATTATAAAAAACAGGTATCACAATCCTTTCATACTGTTCCATGCATTCAATAATCTTCACAAGCTCCTCCAGACACCATCTTGAAGAAGCATAGTGTTCGGAAAAGATGACCAATAAAATATATGATTGCTCGATTGCTCGAAGGAGGGTGGATGAAATCTCATCTCCAGGATGAAGCTTTTCATCGTCAACAAAGAAATCAATTTGATTACGCTTCAAGTTTGTTGTCAAATGACTAAGAAAATTAGTGCGAATGTCTGTTCCTCGAAAACTGACAAAGACATCATGTTTGATTAGAGGAACATTAAAAGCAGATGAACTAGAGAAATGAGAATATGCCATCGAATGTTGTGTGTTAGCTAGTATGGTGTGATTAAATTCTTAGCTAAAGACTAAGATTAAATAAAGAGGCAAGTGAAGTCAAGTAGTCAGCCATAATGATAGCTAGGTTCTTCCTGGATGTTTCTTGGTTGATTCCTCTCCCTTATTAAAAGTAACTATATATAATGATAGCTTTGCTTTACTTTAGTGGGCTCATCCCCCTTCAATTACGCTGAGTACTACTCCGTGTCTCAATCTATATTCCTCATTTTAAGACATACAGGTATACAACATACAAGAAGAAGAAGTACTAAAAAATAAAATACTTATTTTATATTTTGAGTTTTTTATTTGTACTTTCTTTTACGAAGAAAAATGTTTTCTTTTACGGATTTTAGATTAGAATCTTTCGTCTTTTTTAGATTAAAATAAAATGTGGAATAAAATAAATATATTTTTTAATAATTTTTTTATTATTTCTGTATTTTATTTTTAGTTATTTTATTCAATTTTATCAATTAATACAATATTCTATTTTTCAATTTGAATATAAGATTTTTGAATATAATATTTATTATATTATATATATTTATATATATAGTATATATATCTATATATTATATATTAATATTTGTAGATATTATTCTATTTTTTCTTCTAATTTTTCACTAAATTTCAGCACATACAAAATGTATTTCTGAGTTATCTATTTACTTTTTTTATAAAAAAATATTAATTTACAAATGTATCCCTATAGGCTATATTTTTGCTGAAAGATAAGTTTTCCTATTAAAAAAAAGTCATACCTTTTAAATGTAATACTATACAAATATTAATACTTTTAATGTGAGATTTTTCTATCACACTCATCTTTAAAATTTAAAAAAAAAATAATTGGTTATTGCTTGTTAAAACTAAAACATTAATTTTTTTTAAATTGCTTTGGTGTGTGCCCGCAGTAATATGTGTATACAAAATTTTGTTATATGTATTTCATATTATTATTAAAAGAATTTATTTTAAATTAAAGTGTTAATAATATAATATGTTTTTTTATTAATAACTTATGTAATTATTCTATTTTATATAAATAATACAGAACAATACCTTTCAAACATAGCATATAATGTCAAATAGTGTTTTATTCCGTATGACCATAATTATAATTTTGATAAAAAGGTGCTTACATATTTCTTATTAAAATAATTAAATTACTTCTTATTCTAATAAAATGTACTTTTATAAGTAAATCCAAACATAAAATATTTTTATTTTTTTTTAAAAAATTTCTCAATTGTACAAACAATAAAAAAATAAAAAGTTGGATAGTTGGTCCTCTAAGGTTGAATCCACACGGACAGTTATGTATTAGTGTCTGTAGAGAGTGACTCGCAAGTCATTATAAACTAAAAACAAAAAGATTTTTTAAGAGATTAAAAGTGAGTTTGAATTAGCTTTTAAAAAAATATTTATTTTTTTTATCTTTTGAAAAGAAAACTTTTACATACAAATATTATTTTATATTTAAATAAGTTTTTAAAAAATAATTTTTAAATATTAAAAATATATTTTGTTTTTACTTTTTACAAATAAGGTATTGTTAATTTAAAAAAATTAAATAATTTACTTTTTTTAATAAATAAAAGTATTTTATTAAAAAAATATATTTTTTACTCAAAAAAATCAATCCAAACTAACACTAATTTATCAAAATATTTTAAAAGCAAATAATAATTACATAATTACATAAACATTATTAATGGAGAACCAACTTGCATTGTAAGTGAATAGAATAATCCCCCAAAATATGTATGTGGGGTTCATTTACGTAAAATATATGGTGTGAATGCACAGAGTCTGTATGATGTTTTTACGTGTTTAGTGGTGATCTTTTGTATTTCATTTTGCTTAATGATGCTGTTCTCAACTTTTCTTCATTGCCGTGATGCAACATGATCAAAATATACCAATCATTCTATCTGTATATTAAAAATCAATCACTAATCAATTAATTAATATATAAAAAAAAAGTACGAGGAGCTAATAAAATATTTGTACAATGTGTACAATAAAGATTTATGGAGTATTAGAGATATAATCATTAGTGTTACATTTTCTCATCAGTTGAAGCTTTTGGGTTAGATCCGAAAAGTCAAGAGTTCGATCCTTGGTGAACTCTAAAATTTCAAAAACTTCAGCTACTGAAAAAATGTATCTCTAATACTCCCTAAACCTCTATTATACAAATATTTTATTGGCTCCTCATACTTTTCCATTATTTTATTCTTCATTGCTTTCGGTTATTGTATCTTTCGCAAATGGTTCCAAGAATGTGAGAAAGTAGAAACAAAGCATAAAAATAACACGCTTTTGGTCTTATGGCAATTACCAAGTGGTTACCACCAAGAAGCTTTTGTCATTTGTTATAAATTTCAGGTTTATTACCTATTGTCTCTATATTATTTACTCAATTTTATATTATATCACTATAACCTTAAAAATTAGAATTGAGTTCATATTTTGAATTCAAATTTATAATAAAGTCCTTTAAATAATTTTATTAGTAGTTATTACCAAAAAATGGTTAGGTATGTTATTAGGTAAAAATTCGTATATAATTATTTTTTTGTAAAATTAATAAATAACTAAATTGTCAATCATTTACATGGCAATCTCTCAAAGAAGATCATGTGAGTAGCTTATATGGGCTTCACTCATTCAATTAATACACGCCATGTCTTTATATCCCTTTGTGTATTACAATTTCTATGTTCTTTCCCTCTTTATATTCCAGTTCAAAAGTTTTAAGTGACCAAACCGGGGGTTGGTTGATTTTTTTTTTTAAATTAAGTTAGCATATATAGTGTGTGCTTCTTTTTTTCTATTAAACATGTTTGTCTATTAAAACAAGTTTGCCTACTACAATTGAATGAACTCCAACCACAACATGCTTTTATTTCAATAAGGAGTTGAGCACAAAATTCTTTGAAACATAGTCACCTATAACTGAGGTGAAAGGGGAACATATACCTTAGAAAGCAAGCAAAATGCATGACATGAATGTTAGTTATTTTAGTTGCGGTCTAATTAGTTAGCAAAGCCAGTAAATGAAACAAGCAACAGAATCTC
This sequence comes from Arachis stenosperma, assembly GCF_014773155.1. Classification (NCBI taxonomy): domain Eukaryota; kingdom Viridiplantae; phylum Streptophyta; class Magnoliopsida; order Fabales; family Fabaceae; genus Arachis; species Arachis stenosperma. The sequence goes on from NC_080378.1 coordinate 114,658,985, forward strand.
AACCCAACAAGTAGAAATCACAAATCAAAGATGAATTGCTAGTCATCATGAATTGCATCCTAAACTAACTGCCAAAATTGTTGTTTTGGTCAGAGTTCTTGAAAACAAATAATTTTAAACTGTTTCTGATTTCAATGATTTGATATGAGGATGTATCAAAGATTATCATACACAACTAAAAATGTTAAAATTGAAATAAGAATGTTTAATTGAATATTCACTTCCCTTTACATTAAATGCTATAAGTACTTAAATAAATTAAATCATTTACCAAAAATTATTTGACAATTTTGTTTTAACTTTTAAGTTTATCCAACCTCTTCAGTAAAATTATGTGGATTGAAATTGAGTAGGGTTTAAATGGAATAATACATAAATTGAAAATTCAGAGCAAAAACTCCTCATTTATGTAAAATTATTGATGTGTCTTAATTTGAATCATAAAAAAAAAGAGCATATATATGTTGGGAAAACTCAACACAGGTTTAAATCAAGAATCTGTCTAACAGCGGAAGCACCAAAAATAATTTTCCCACAACCTGTGCAATTAAATGGGCAACACCAAAGATACTCCAAGCAGCAAATATAATGGCAGAAAATTAAATAATCAGACACCATAATTTTAACGTGGGAAAACCCCCAAAAGAGGGACAAAAAACCCACGGGACCTAGTCCAGAAAAATCTTCCACTATCAGAATAATGGGTACACAAACAGTCTTCCTAGTGACACTAGGGCATCTCAACAATCAACAAAATACATCACCAAAACTGGTGGAATCAACATAAACCCTCCACAAAAGTGGGTATCTCAAATCAGGCAAAAGAGAAGGCAATACAACTAACAAGTTATATCCTAATGTTCATCTCTACACCAGGAATAACATACTAAAATTTCATAAGAAATGGAGCAAGTTTACCAAGTCAATGTGATCAAGGTTGACATGCCCTTTTCCCCCAATTTTTCTCTTCTCTTCGACGCCGTGCTTTCTGTTTCCTTCTTTCTTCTCTTTTGAAAAAAGAGGCTTCCCACTCTCTCTCCTTCTCTCGTGGCTATTAGGCCACTTTCTTTCCTTTATTTTTCTTTTTTTTTTTAAGTTGTGTGGGCCCCACTTGAGATTGGGGACCCACCAACAAATCTCCCCCTCACCAACTCAAGTGGGGACAGGCTGCTCCACCAAGCCCGCTTTCTCTTTGCAGAAATCAAATTTCACTGCAGGTAAACTCTTAGTCATCATATCTGAACCATTATTATCAGTATGGATCTTCTCTAGTGCATATGACTTCATCTCAAGCGCTTGACGTATCCAATGATACCTCACCTCTATGTGCTTCGATCTAGAATGAAACGTCGGATTCTTGCTGAGATGGATAGCACTCTGACTGTCACAAAATAACACAAACTTCTCTTGATTGATGCCTAACTCTTGTAGGAATTTCTTCATCCACAAGAGTTCCTTAGAAGCTTCAACAACAGCAATGTATTCTGCCTCTGTAGTAGACAAAGCAACACATTTCTGAAGTCGAGATTGCCACGACACAGCTCCCCCTGCAAAAATCATCATATAACCAGAAGTAGACTTCCTTGAATCAAGATCCCCAGCCATATCTGCATCTGTGTAACCATCCAACACAGGTTGGCCACTCCCAAAGCACAAACAAACTCTGGAAGTACCATTAAGGTATCTGAGAATCCACTTCACTGCTTGCCAGTGTTCCTTGCCAGGATTAGAGAGAAACCGACTAACAACTCCAACTGCATGAGCAATATCCGGCCTGGTGCAAACCATAGCATACATCAAACTGCCAACTGCAGATGCATATGGAATCTTCTTCATTTCCGCTTTCTCTTTCTCACTTGTAGGACATTGCTGCGAACTCAGCTTGAAATGACTAGCAAGTGGAGTACTAACAGGTTTGGAATTACTCATGCTAAACCTCTCTAAAACCTTCTCAATGTACTTCTGCTGTGACAACCACAGTTTCCCATTCTTCCTGTCACGAGTGATACTCATGCCAAGGATTTTCTTTGCAGGACCCAAATCCTTCATAGCAAAGGATCTGTTCAAGTCTTTCTTAAGACTTTCAATCTTCTTAGTGTCATGACCAACAATCAACATAAAGCAAGAGAATTATAAAATCACCATCAGAGAATTTCTTAACATATACACAATGATCAGAAGAAGTCTTACTGTACCCATGACCTTCCATGAAGGAATCAAACTTCGTGTACCACTGCCGTGGCGCTTGCTTCAGGCCATATAAGCTCTTCTTCAACTTGCATACAAGATGCTCCTTTCCTTTAACCTCGAAACCCTCTGGTTTCTCCATATAGATTTCTTTATCTATGTCACCGTGAAGGAATGCAGTCTTCACATCAAGATGCTCAACCTCTAAATTCAAGCTAGCCGCCAATCCAAGCACAACTCGAATAGAGGACATCTTCACAACTGGAGAGAAAATCTCCTCAAAATCAATACCTTTCTTTTGCTCAAAGCCTTTCACAACCAATCGAGCTTTGTACCTTGGCCGTGAGATACTTTCATCCGCTTTCAATTTGAACACCCATTTATTCTTGAATGCTCTCTTACCCTTCGGCAACTTCACCAATTCAAAAGTATGATTCTCATGCAAGGATTTCATTTCCTCTTGCATGGCCTTCAACCAATCTTCCTTATGCTCATCAGACATAGCTTCCTGGTAGCTCTCTGGCTCTCCAGTCTCAGTGTTCATCACATACTCATGAGGAGAGTATTTCTGAGAAGGATGCCGCTCTCTAGTAGATCTTCTCAATTCAGGCTCAACTGGTGGTTCAGGTGGAACTTCAACATCTGGCACCTCAGGTTGAGGTGTAGGTTCATCATGCAAATCATCACCATCATTATCAACTTGTACATCTCCCCCATCAACATGAGGTCTAGTGGAAGGACCAGGTTCATCATCAACAGAACGTCTAACAGTTACTGTTGGCTTATCTGTCTTCTCAAGATCTTCAATAGTTTGGTCTTCAAGAAAAATCACATCTCGGCTTCTAATTATCTTCTTGCTCACCGGATCCCATAATCTGTAACCAAAGTCTTCATGACCATAACCCATGAAGATACACTGCTTTGACTTCCCATCAAGTTTAGACCTTTCATCTCTTGGAATGTGAACAAAAGCTCTGCAGCCAAACACTCTCAAGTGACTATAGGAGACATCTTTTCCTCTCCAAACTTTCTCTGGAACATCACCATTAAGTGGAACAGAAGGAGAAAGGTTGATCAAATCTACTGCAGTCCTCATCGCTTCACCCCAAAAGGATTTAGGCAACTTTGCATGAGAGAGCATACACCTGACTCTATCATTGATAGTGCGATTCATTCTCTCTGCAACTCCATTATGTTGAGGAGTCTTAGGAACCGTCTTCTCAAGCTTGATTCCATGTCCTTTACAATACTCTTCAAACGGACCCCTGTATTCACCACCATTATCTGCTCGAACACATTTTAATTTCCTTCCTGTTTCTCTTTCAACACTTGCATGAAAGTGTTTGAAGATACCGAGCACCTGGTCTTTAGATTTCAAAACAAAAGCCCACACTTTTCGAGAATAATCATCAATAAAAGTAACAAAATATGATGCACCACCTAGTGTCTTAGCATCCATAGTGCAAACATCAGTGTGAACTAAATCTAGAACATGTGATCTCCTATGAGGTCCAGAATTATGAAATGATACTCTAGCATGCTTCCCAACAAACAATGAGTGCAAGTATTTAAAGTTGTACCTTTCACTGGAAGTGAGTGCTTCTTGGCCAAGACGCTTAGTCCTTTCTCGCTCAAGTGACCAAGACGTATATGCCACAAATCAGAAGAGGAATCATCAGCTACATTCACATCTTCTTTGCACAACTTTGCTTGCAACCGGTAGAGAGTAGTAAGACTATTGTCTTCTCTAGCAACAATGAGGGCCCCTTTGGTAATCTTACATTTTCCACTACCAAAGGAAGTGCAATACCCCTCTTGATCCAATGCCTTCACTGAAATGAGATTGAACCGCATATCTGGCGCATGCCTAACATTCTTCAACTGCAACTTGCATCCCATATTAGTTTCAAGCCACATATCACCCATACCAATGATATCACACACTCCTTTATCTCCCAATTTGATCTTGCCAAAATTTCCAGCAGTATAGGAAGTGAAAAATTCACGCTTCGGAGTGACATGACACGAGGCACCAGAGTCCATAATCCAAGTGGAATCATCACAGGCAAGATTCACATAATTTTCATCATATGTGATAAGAACATCTTCATAAACAATAGCAGCAGTTTCTTTATCACTATCTTTACCTTTGTCTTCGTTTCTTCCCCTTGATTGTTCTCTTTTCAAGAACCTACAATACCTCTTGATATGCCCCGGCTTGCCACAATGGTGACAAATGAACTCCTTTCTTGGCTTGTACTTTCCTCTTGACTTGCTTCGACTCTCTGACCTGTCAGAACTGTGAGGTTTTCTACTTTGACTTCTCCCCCGTGACTCTGAAACAAGTGCTTCTGATTGTGAGGAGGCATTAGTCAAACCTCGCTCTCTTCTTCTGGCTTCTTCATTCAACATGCTCTCTTTAACCATTGCTAACGTCAACTTCCCATTTGGAGCTGAGTTAGTCAGTGTCACAACCAGAACTTCCCAACTATCAGGCAAAGAGCTCAACAACAACAAGGCTTGCAACTCATCATTCAAAGTGATTTCATTATTTGTCAGTTGGTTCACTGTCTCTTGAAAAATACTCAAGTGCTCCGGCATTGATTTACCTTCAACATACTTCATATTGACAAGCTTCCTAATCAAGAATGCTTTGTTTTGCACATTCTTTCTCTCATATAACTCCTTCAATTTGTTCCACATCTTCTCAGCATTCGTTTCGGTGTCAACATGTGGATACACACTAAGATCAAGCCATTGCCTCATCAAAGCAACTGCCTTCCGATTCAGCTTCTTCCATTCAGCATCGGATTTAGTACCTTTGGATTTATCCCCTTCCACAGGATCATACAAGTCCTTACTATACAGCATATCTTCCATGAGGGTCTTCCAAATTGAATAATTTTGGGAATTCAATTTGACCATATTCGGTCCATGTGTATTTTCCTCCATTTAATCAGCACAGAAATAAACAACCAAAGCTCTGGATACCACTTTGTTGGGAAAACTCAACACAGGTTTAAATCAAGAACCTGTCTAACAGCGGAAGCACCAAAAATAATTTTTCCACAACCTGTGCAATTAAATGGGCAACACCAAAGATACTCCAAGCAGCAAATATAATGGCAGAAAATTAAATAATCAGACACCAGAATTTTAACGTGGAAAAACCCCCAAAAGAGGGACAAAAAACCCACGGGACCTAGTCCAGAAAAATCTTCCACTATCAGAATAATGGGTACACAAACAGTCTTCCTAGTGACACTAGGGCATCTCAACAATCAACAAAATACATCACCAAAACTGGTGGAATCAACATAAACCCTCCACAAAAGTGGGTATCTCAAATCAGGCAAAAGAGAAGGCAATACAACTAACAAGTTATATCATAATGTTCATCTCTACACCAGGAATAACATACTAAAATTTCATAAGAAATGGAGCAAGTTTACCAAGTCAATGTGATCAAGGTTGACATGCCATTTTCCCCCAATTTTTCTCTTCTCTTCGACGCCGTGCTTTCTGTTTCCTTCTTTCTTCTCTTTTGAAAAAAGAGGCTTCCCACTCTCTCTCCTTCTCTCGTGGCTATTAGGCCACTTTCTTTCCTTTATTTTTCTTTTTTTTTTTTAAGTTGTGTGGGCCCCACTTGAGATTGGGGACCCACCAACAATATATAATTTGTTTACCTTAGCTTCAGAAAAAAGGTGTGGCAGTCCCAAGAATCTGAAAGACATCTTTTGGTTGCTAGTGCTGTCATCATCATCACACATTTATGAGAAGGGTTCAAGTTTAATCTTCCGAACCATCTTACTTTCCAGTACATGGAGATCCAAATCTTGAAGACCCTCCCATACCATGGATTTATGAGAAGGGTTCAAGTTTAACTCCAATTGCAGTTTTGGAATGAGATCGAGGACATCTGAGGCATATATTGGGAAAACCCCACAGCCTTTAATGAAAAAATCTTCCGGTGTAGATCTAAATCCTTCGGCAGTGAATGTGAATGAAATAGTTCGGTTCCAAGTGCTGCTGCCGTCATCACTGCCTATGCACCTTTCAATGGCCCTCAATATTCGGCAACTATAAAATGGATGGAACCAAAGAAAAACGTGATCAGAGTCCCATCTTTTGTCTACACGGTGTGAATAATAACTTCCATGTGGGTACTTTTCACCGTCTCCCAAGTCGTATTCACAATGGACACTGTAATAAGGAGAGAACTCTTGAGAAACAGCACATGAGACAAAGAAACCCAACAACTGGTGGTAAGGTTTATCTATTTCAACCCTTATGGAAGCTCCTTCTGTTGTCCGAAATCTGAACCACTCTGGCACCGTGCTCCCTGGATAACAAACTTCACATCTCATGTTTTCGTCATCAGAATCCAGCAAATTAAGAGTTTGTGATGACAACAACAATATATTTCTGAATGTAGTGAGACGGGCATCTTCCATAACATCATTCAGTGACTCTTCATCCAATCTCAAGCAATTTTCAAATGAGATCTGTCTCCTATTTAAACTGAATACTGCCTTTAAACTGAATATTGTTTTCAGTGATGTGCTTCCATCAACATGTAGTTCTCTCATAGATGCTGGAAGTTCAGGTATAGATCTAAGCCTAGTGCAAGATCTTACTTTCAATCTCTTCAATCTTGATAAGGCTTTCAGATTTCGAGGAAGTTCGATTAGCTCTTGGCATTCATAAAGATGAAGTACTTCCAGAGATATAAGGCAGCATAACTCATTTGGAAGATTCCTAAGTCTGCAGCTTTCGAAAGTCAAAGAACTCAGCTCCCCTGACAGCACCGAAAATTCCTCTAGGCTTGAGCAACCGTTAAAATTAAGTGTTTTAAGAGACTTGGAACGAATATCCCCTTTAAAACTCTTTAGTTCTGTGCAGCTAGAAGAACTGAATTGTTCAAGTTTTGGGACAGATAAAATAGATGGGTGAAGTTCAACCACACTTTTACAATAGGAGATGTCTATCCATTTAAGATTTGTTGCCTTACTAAGATCTGGAATTTTCACCAACTGTTCGCATTTCCAAAGGTTAAGTTTCTTTAAATTCACAAGATCCTGTAACAATCCAGACACACATCAATGCAGAAATTCGTAAACTTCAATTTAGAGAGAACAGAGCAAAAAGAGAGACTTTCATGTAGCTATAGAATATAGATACCTGCACTCCATCCCAGAGTTTAGTAACCTGACTTCCTGGCATGTGAAACTCAATAAGATTTTCAGCACAAAATGCTGACGGCATAGAACTCAAAGGATATTGATGCCATTCCAAATATCTTAGTTCATCGGAAAATGTCTCAAGAGTGGTAGGAACAAACAAATTCCATGATCTTTCAAACGGAGGGGTATAAAGTTTAAGAAATCTTAGGCGAGGCATATTTCTGAAGGTGTTCGCATTCAAGCGTATATTTTTAGTTTGAGACATGTCTATCAGAATGCCTCCAACTAAACTTTTTTCCTGAAAACCAAAAACGAGTACTAAGTACTAACAGAATGCTATTGTAATACTTTAACACAAGAAAAAACAAAATAGGTGTACGGTTTCCTTACCTCGCTATTTTTCAATAAGTTGCAGAAATCTTCAGGTTTATTTATTCGAGCGAGTTTTGCAGGATCCTTATTTGATTCTTGGCGAACGACTTCCCAACCCATTTGTTGTATCAAGTCATGCATTCCTATTTTATTGCCAAAAATAGTTATAAGAGCTTTACGCTGAAGAGTGCTTATTCCAATGTCGCCATAGAAACCACAAGAGTCTAGAAACCTTATAACATTATCCTTGTTTTCTCCTCTGAAAAAGAATGCAATGTCAAGGAATATGTTCTTATCTGAATCATCTAATCCATCATAACTCAATTTTAAGACATTGTAGATGTTCTCATTGGGATGAACCTTGAGTTTTTTCAATGCACTTTCCCATTCTTTTATGCTCCTTGAGTGTAGAAAGGATCCCAATACTTTTAATGCTAATGGATTGCCCTTTGTGTAATTAACTGCCATTTTTGAAAGCTCTCTGTATCCATTTTCAGGACAGCTTTTGTGAAAGGCTTTTAAGCAAAAAAGCTCAAGGGAACTGTCAAAGCTCAATCCCCAAACCTTGTATCTTTTATCCACTCCTTTAGCAATTAGAATTTGCTCGTCTCTTGTTGTTACAATGACCCTACTACCTGCTCCCAGACAGATTGGTTCTCTTGTTAGATAATCTAACTTGTCTAATGCATCCACATCATCAAGCACTATGAGCACCTTTTTCCGACTCAACCTTCTCTTTACAGACATAGATCTTTCATGGGCTGATCCCTTCACAAGATGTCCTCCCTCAAGTAGTTCAGAAATAAGTTTCTCATATAAGCTGTGTTTACCAGACTTTTGTGACTCTTCTCTTACATTTTCTAGAAAGCAGCAACCTTCATATCGAGAGCCATATCTGTCGAATATTGCTCTAGCAATTGTTGTTTTACCTATGCCTCCCATCCCCCAAATCCCCACAGTTCGAACTTCATCAGACTCCATTGCCATTAAAGGTTGAAGAAATTTAAAATGCTCATCGATTCCGACAAGGTCATGGGGTGCATTTGAAAAAAGATGCGACAATTTTTCCGAAATATTCTTGACAATATCTTGGATGAGTTCTGATTCATTTCTATCGTATATGGAAAAGAAAAAGAAAGTATATCATAATACAAGTAAAATTAGAGAAGAATAAGAAGAAGAAGAAGAAAAAACAATAATAATGGAGACGAGAAATAAAATGAAAATGAGCATGTTTAAGCGGGTGATTTTAGTGAGTTTATATTTTAATACTAATTATATAAAGCTTTAGATATTTAGTCAAATATATTAAATTAATTTTTAACTTTTTTTTATAAAAGTGAATTTTTTTCCCCATGTGTAGCTAATTTTTTTAATATGTAAACCAACTAAATATTATTATTTATTGCTGTTTCTTATTCAACAGCGTATGAAAATCATCCAAATCTTTATCAGTTTGTTTTTCTCAGTTGAAACGGATATGACCAACTTAAGGTGAATGCATAGCTCTGTTTATTTGTACAATTTAGTATGAAACTAGCTCTATATCCGCGCATGTCACGAAATTTAGATAGATGTATAAATTAATATAAAATTTAACAATTATGTAATTATAAATTTATAAAGCTATGTGAAAAATTATGAAAATATTTAATTCAAATTTGTTTATGTAATTTTATTCAATTTAGAATTCCAAGATAATAATAATTATGATATTAAAATACTTTGACTCTTATACTAATATTTTTATGTATGTGTGAGATAATATTTTTTTTAATCAAAACCAAATTTCTAATACAACTAAACAAAGTTAACGTTAAAAGGTAATTTATTTAATTCCTTTTAAAACTAATCCTAAATTTAACCATTTTAAAAGTAAAAGAAGTATTCTAGTATTAGTAAATTGATACTTCTAAGTTTTAATACAATTAAATAATTTTAACTCAGAAAGGATATTTTAATCTTTTAAAATTAATTATTTTTTCTCAAAGATAGATATTTTATTGATTAATAAAATAAATGGATGGTCTAGAATAGTATTTTCTATTTTAAATATTAGAGAGGAATATATTTTTTGCTGGATTATAAAAGTGAGGAATATATCACGAAATTGTGGGAGATAGTTAAAAAATTCTAAAAATTAAATTTTCATATCAAAATTTGATGGTTAAATTTGTGTTTATGAATTTTTTATTTTTTAATAAAAAATTTAAATATCAAATTTGTGTTTATAAATTTTTTATTATTTTTAAATCGTAAATCTGAATTTTTAATTTGTGTACTTACAAAATTTACATTTTAGCCATCGTAAAATTTGACCCTCAAATTTCTTTTAAAATTTTAATACGTTCAAATAATCAAATCTGATGATCTAATTTGATAATTCAATTAACAAAAATGAATTTCTATATTAAAAAAAAAACACCAAACTTACCCATAATAATGGATAACACAACAGCATGGTCATCCAATTTCTAAAAAAAAATAGCCGAATAGGACAACACAAGAATGTGGATTTCTCCAAAATAATGAACAATAACTTAAAAAAAAGAAAAAAGTGAGACTATTGGGGATATTTCAGATACTAGTGCACTACTATATAGTTTTAATTAATATAGCAATCTCTATAATTTTATTGAATTTTTAATTAAATATATATATATATATATATATTTTATATATATATATATATATATATATATAATTAAGTTCCTATAATTATATCAGATTTTGTAATTAAATTTATATCGTAACAAAAATATTGAAATTAATAGAATATTTCAATAAATAAAACAAATATAAAAAATATAAAGACCTAATTTAAAATTCGGTGAAATTATAGGTATCGACAAAATAATTAAACCATATAAAGTCTTCTAAAATCAATTCTAAAAAGTTATTTTGGTTTTTTAAAATATGATTAAGAGGATCTTTTAGTATCTCATGTTTTAAATTTATAATACAATTAAACAAATTAAATTTTAAAAAGGTAATTAAATCTTTTTAAAATTAACTATAAAGTTATTTTATTTTAAGGCTTTCTAAAATTAAATTAAATTTTCTAATACAATTAAACAACTTTAATTCTAGAAGGTGTTATTTTAGGCTTTTTATTATTAAAGTCAAGTTCCTAATTTCTAATAAAACCAAATAATCTTTATTCATCCTATAGTATTTTAGTATTTTCCAAATTAATCCTAAACGATTATTTAGTCTTTTAAAAAATTAATTATAAAAATATTTTAGTCCTTTAAAATTAATTCTCGAAAGTTATTTTAATTTCTTAAAATGAACTCTTTCCGTGTTTTAATCATTTTAAAATTAAATTTAAATGTCTAATTTTTCATACAATCAAACAATATTAATTAGTCATATATAAGGATATTTTAGTGTTTATAAAACTTAATCCTAAAAAGTGATTTATTTTTTTAAATTAATTTTAGGGATATTTTAATATTTTAAATACTCAAATTTATAATTTTAAATATATTTAAACAAAATTAATTCTAAAAAGGTATTTTAGTCTTTTAAAAATGAACTATAAGTGTATTTTAGTCTTTTTAATATAAAATTAAAATTTATATTTTCTAATAAAGTTAAATAATTATTATTAATCATATAAAGATATTTTAGACTTTTTAAAACTAACTTTAAAATAATATTTCACTATTTTTAGATATTGAAAATAAACTATAAAAATATTTTAGTCTTTTCAAAATTAATGCTAAATGTGCATTTTAATCTTTTATAATAAACTCTGTGAATATTTTAATATTTTTAAAATCCTATTCAAATTTAATTCTAATATCATTTAATAATCTTTAACTTAAAAGGGTATTTTAGTTTTTTATTAATACTAAAAGGTTGTTTTTGTTATAATGTTAAAAACGATACTCTAAATCTTTTGTAACATTACTCAAAATAATATTTTAGTCTTTTATAAATAATTTAAAGAATATTTTAATTAGGATAAGATAAACTATGATATATTTTTAAATTTAATTAATATTTTAAATAAAAGTATACAAATATAAATATTGAAGTTCAAAATATAATTTATTAATTATTGATTAATGATATAATATTAAATTAAATTCAAATAAAATCAACTAGAAAGAATAATTTTTATTCTTAATTAAGAGGGATACGATAAAACTCACTTATGTATATACCTTCCTAGCTAGTTGCTATGATTGCTAATTGCTAGATAGTACTAGTAGTATATCTCTCTCTCTTTTAAATTTTAGCCAACAATACTTAAAGAAAGAATATTATTTGTATTTTTGTGTACACTTTTTTATACGTTTTTTAACTTTAATATTAAAAGTGATTCATATGAAATAAAAAATTAAAAAATCAAAGTTTTTTTTACCTAAAAAATACACCAAAATTATATAGAAAATGGTATAGATATGATTTCTCTATTAATCTATTTAAAGTAAACGAATTTGATGTAAGAGCAATGATTAACTCACTATAGAGGTAATAAATATAAAATTAAATAATAAATAGTAAAAGAGGCTACATAACAAAAGCATATATTTTTATGGATGAAAAATTTTACCGATATTTAGATGGATAATGAATTCCAGATAAATTTGCCGTCTTCTTCAAAACAGATTTCCAGCTCTGCATAATTTCCTCTTCGTATCTCTCTTTGTGGACATCAAAAGCTTCTGCGAAAATTCCTTTTTGATGCCTTACATGAGAAGGATCAATATTATAAAAAACAGGTATCACAATCCTTTTATATTGTTCCATGCATTCAATAATCTTCACAAGCTCCTCCATACACCATCTCGAAGAAGCATAGTGTTCGGAGAAGATGACCAATGAAATGTATGATTGCTCAATTGCTCGAAGGAGGGTGGGTGAAATCTCATCTCCCGGATGAAGCTTTTCATCGTCAACAAAAAAATCAATTTGATTACGATGCAAGTCTTTCGTCAAATGACTAAGAAAAGAAGTGCGAACGTCTGTTCCTCGAAAACTGAGGAAGACATCATGTTTGATTAGAGGAACATTGAAAGCAGACGATGAACTAGAGAAAGGAGAATATGCCATCGAATGTTTTGTGTGTTAGTGTGGTGTGATGAATTCTTAGCTAAAGACTAAGCTTATATGAAGACTAAAGAGCCAAGTGAAGTCAAGCAGTCAACCATAATAATAGTGAGGTGGTTAGGTTCTTCCTGGTTGCTTCTTGGTTGATTCCTCTCCCTTGAACTTAAAACTTAAAATCATAATAGAGATAGCTTTGCTTTACTTTTCTTGGTTGATTCCTCTCCATCTATGATCCTCATTTTAAGACATACAAGAATAATAAGTACTAAAAAATTAAATACTTATTTTATATTTTGAGTTTTTTATTTGTACTTTTTTTTTTAAGTAAGGAAGAAAATCTTTTTCTTTTACAATTTTTGAAAAGCACATAACGAATGTATTCCTGAGTTATCTATTTGAACTTTTTTTAAAAAAAAAAATATTAATTTACTAATGTATTCCTATATTTCCGCTGAAAGATAAGTTTTTCTATTAAAAGAATTCATACCTTTTAAATGTAATACTATACAAATAATAATACTTTTAATGTGAGATTTTTATATTACACTCATCTTTAAAAATAAAAAAAAATTATAATTGGTTATTGCTTGTTAAAACTAAAACGTTAATTTTTTTTAATTGCTTTGGTGTGTGCACGCAGTAATATGTGTATACAAAATTTTGTTATATGTATTTCATATTATTATTAAAAGAATTTATTTTGAATTAAAGTGTTAATAATATAACATGTTTTTTTATTAATAACTTATGTAATTATTCTATTTTATATAAATAATACAGAACAATACTTTTCAAACATAGCATATAATGCCAAAAAGTTTTTTATTCCGTATGACCATAATTGTAATTTTGATAAAAGGTGCTTACATATTTCTTATTAAAGTAATTAAATTACTTCTTATTCTAATAAAATGTACTTTTATAAGTGTTAATATCCTGGCCCAATAATAAAGGCCCAGGATCAAGCAAAAGGTCTAATCCAAAGGGTTGGGCCTCACCCAGTACCAATCTTCGTCTTATGAAGTCGGTACTGACCACGACTTGTTCTAAAGAAGTCGGGTACGAGGGTCAGCTGGCAGATAAACACTCATTCAAATGAGTAACTGCCCCAAGAATCTCTCTAACTACTTCACAGAGCCATATCTTAACATTCCTAAGATAAAGAGACGGTTAACACCCTAAAAAGGTGGCACTACTCCAACGGTGGTTATTGGTTCACCACTATAAATACGCTGACACCCCTCAGGTATCTCTAAGTCCCAATACATTCTAAATCTGCTAACACCCTTGCTGACTTAGGCATCGGAGTGTCTTTGCAGGTACCACCCCCATTCCTTCACGAGCACAAGTCGGACGGAGGCCCCCGAGTTGCAGACCCACTTGAAAGCCTCCTCCTTCATACGTTTGGGCCAACCAACGCCATCCAACCCATCAATCTCCGGTTACCCATCGTAACATTGGCGCCGTTGCCGGGGACCCGAGAGATCAACCAGTGATGGCGGACAGATCCCCCGAAGAGGGTCATGTGGAGTCAGATTCTGAACAAGAGAATCTGGACACAGGTAATAACGATGCAGACTTGACCCTCCACCAGGGAACCAATGATCAACACAGGGAAGGTACCTCCGGAGTAAAAAATCCGAAGGTAAACTCTTCAGAAGGGCGCGAATCAGAGAAAGAGGGACCATCCCATGCAACCGCACTCATGGGAGTAGTCCACAGTCGCCTGGAACAGTTAGAACAAGAACGAGAGCGACAAAAGGAGACCGAAAAGAACCTAAAAGAGGAGATGGAACGACGAAAAGAGTTAGAAAGAAAACTCTTAAAGTTAGAATCCTCCCTCAAAGGCCGGAACTCCCGTGACGAGCAAGAAGAACCGCCCCTAGGAGGGGAGGATCCTTTCAGTGAGGACATAATGAGGGCAAAAGTTCTGAGGAACTTCAAAAGCCTCGATATAGACCTCTACGATGGAACCACGGATCTGAAGCATCACTTGAGCAACTTCAAAAGTCGGATGTACCTAGCTGATGCTTCCGACGCTACACGATACAAAGCTTTCCCGACCACTCTATCGAAAGCAGCGATGAAGTGGTTCGACAGCCTCCCCCCGAGGTCGATCACCAGTTTTGAAGACCTCTCAAGGAAGTTTCTGATGAGATTCTCTATCCAGAAAGACAAAGTGAAACATGCACCGAGCCTCCTGGGAATAAAACAGGAGGTCGGAGAACCCTTACGAGCCTATATGGAAAGGTTCAACAAAGCATGTTTAGAGATTCAGAACCTGCCCACGGAGACAGTCATAATGGGGTTAGTCAATGGACTTAGAGAAGGTCCCTTCTCACAGTCCATATCTAAAAGACACCCCGTCTCTCTAAGTGATGTACAGGAAAGAACTGAAAAGTACATCAATATGGAGGAAAATGCTAAGCTGAGAGACTTGAGTTGGCGACCTGGGCACCCTCCCTCAACAAAAGAGAAGGATAGGGAAACCAAGAAAAAGGAAGAACTCGGTCTCGAGAGGCCAAGAAAATACCACTCTTATACTCCTCTGAAAGTTTCTATAGTGGATGTATACAGAGAGATTTGTAATACTGAAAGGCTGCCGCCCCCTAGACCCATTAAAAATAAAAAAGGGGGGAGCCGTAGCGACTACTGTGAGTACCATAAAATATATGGTCACTCCACAAATGACTGCTACGACCTTAAAAATGTGATAGAAAAGCTGGCTAGAGAAGGTCGGCTTGACAGGTATCTCATAGAAAGGTCGGACAGTCATGGAAAGAGAAAGCGAGATGATATGGATAGAAGAGACCCACCACCGCAGACTCCGGAGAGACATATCCATATGATCTCAGGGGGGTTCGCGGGAGGGGGACTCACCAAATCCTCTCGCCAAAGACATCTCAAAAGAGTCTACCAGGTCGGAGAGGAGTCATCCGACCTCCCTACCATTTCATTCACAAAAGAAGATGGGCAAGGAATAATCCCTGGACACGATGATCCAGTAGTAATAACTATGATCCTGGCAAATGTCCATCTCCACAGAACCCTAGTAGACCAAGGAAGCTCAGCGGACATCTTTTTTAAGCCCGCTTTTGACAAACTAGGGTTGGATGAGAAAAAATTAAGAGCCTACTCCGACACCTTATACGGATTAGGGGACACGCCAATAAAACCACTGGGATTTTTGCCCCTCCACACCACTTTTGGAAAGGGGGAAAAATCAAAGACCCTGAGTATAGACTTCATAGTCATCGATGTGGGGTCAGCATATAACGCTTTAATCGGCAGAGCTACTCTTAATCGACTCGGAGCAGTGGTATCCACACCCCACCTTTGCATGAAATTCCCGACTTCAGCGGGGATAGCAACGGTAAGGGGAGATCAAAAGTTGGCAAGGAAATGCTACAATGAAAGCCTAAATCTGAGAGGAAAGGGCAGAGAAGTTCACACAATAGAGCTCGGTGGTGCAAGGGCCAGAGAAGAGCTGCGACCACAACCGGGAGGAAAAACCGAGGAGATACAGGTCGGCAAAGAGGAAGGGAAAAATACTCATATAGGAGCCAACCTAGGGGAAACCCTAAAACAAGGGTTGACTAAGCTCCTAAGAGATAACTCCGATCTCTTCGCCTGGAAGGCCTCTGACATGCCTGGGATAGACCCCGAGCTCATGTCCCACAAACTCTCGGTTTATCCGGGATCCCGACCTATACAACAAAGAAGACGCAAGCTCGGCCCAAAACGAGCCCTAATAGTAGAAGAGCAAGTACAGGCGCTCCTGGAAGCTGGCTTCATCAGAGAAGTCAAGTACCCAACATGGCTAGCCAATGTAGTGCTAGTCAAAAAACAAAATGGCAAATGGAGAATGTGTGTCGACTATACCGACTTGAATAAGGCATGTCCCAAGGATCCTTATCCACTGCCAAGTATTGATACCCTAGTGGACTCCAGCTCGGGGTATCAATACTTATCATTCATGGACGCCTACTCGGGATATAATCAAATCCCAATGTATGAGCCAGACCAGGAGAAGACATCATTCATCACACCCAGAGCTAATTTCTGCTACGTGGTCATGCCATTTGGATTGAAAAATATACCTTGGGAGCCTAATAGATGTATACGTCGACGACATGTTGGTAAAGACCAAGAAAGAAGTCGACCTCTTGTCAGACCTTTCACAAGTCTTTGACACCATAAGGCTGCACGGGATGAGACTAAATCCCGCAAAGTGCGCCTTCACGGTGGAAGCAGGAAAATTTCTAGGGTTTATGCTAACACAAAGAGGGATCGAAGCCAATCCCGATAAGTGTAGAGCTATCCTGGAAATGAAAAGCCCGACTTGTTTGAGAGAGGTTCAGCAGCTGAATGGCCGACTTGCAGCCCTCTCCAGATTTTTGGCAGGATCAGCACTAAAATCCCTTCCACTGTTCTCCTTATTGAGAAAGGGATGTCAGTTTGAATGGACCCCTGAATGCGAAGAGGCGTTCTAGGAGTTCAAAAAATTCTTAAGCCAACCTCCTATTCTGACCCGACCTGTAGCCGGAAAAGACCTCGTCCTATACTTATCTGTAGCAGACAAGGCTGTCTCATCAGCCCTGATAAGAGAAGACGAGGTCGGACAACATCCAATATATTTCATCAGTAAAGTTCTACAAGGCTCAGAGCTAAGGTACCACAAACTAGAGAAGTTTGCCTACTCCTTAGTAGTAGCCTCACGAAGGCTACGACCTTACTTTCAAGCTCACACAATAAGAGTCCGTACGAACCAACCCATGAAGCAAATCCTCCAAAAGACGGATGTTGCGGGGAGAATGGTTCAATGGGCAATAGAGCTCTCCGAGTTCGACTTAAGATATGAAACTCGGACAGCGATTAAAGCCCAATGCCCCGCCGACTTCGTTGCAGAATACGCAGGGGATCAGGAGGGAAAACCAACTACATGGGAACTCTATGTAGATGGATCCTCCAACAAAACAGGAAGCGGTGCAGGCATAATATTGGTAGATGAAAGAGGAACCCAGATAGAGGTTTCCCTAAAATTTGAATTCTCAGCTTCCAATAATCAGGCAGAGTATGAAGCCTTGATTGCTGGATTGAAGCTGGCAGAAGAAGTCGGTGCTACAAAGGTGATGATATACAGCGACTCACAAGTGGTGACCTCCCAAATAAGCGGAGAGTATCAGGCAAAGGACCCAAATATGAAGAGGTACTTGGAGAAAACTCTGGAGCACCTTGGGCGCTTTGCAGAAACCGAGATTAAACACATAACTCGGGATCTAAACAGCAGAGCGGACGCCCTATCCAAGTTAGCAAGTACCAAGCCAGGAGGGAACAACAGAAGCCTGATCCAAGAAACCCTCTAGGAACCCTTAGTGGTAAAAATAGAAGACAAACAAGAAGTCCTTGAGGTAGTCGGTTTAAACCTCGGATGGATGAACCCCTTGGTCGAATGCATAAAATTTGGCATCCTTCCAAAAGAGGAAAAAGAGGCCAGGAAAATCCGGAGGGAAGCACAACATTACACTTTGGTGAGAAATATTCTCTACAGAAGGGGGATATCAACACCATTGTTAAAGTGCGTACCGACCTCAAGAACCACCGAGGTGTTAGAGGAAATCCACAGTAGAATCTGCGGAAATCATCTCGGAGCAAGGTCACTAGCCAGGAAAGTAATCCGAGCTGGATTCTACTGGCCGACCTTGCAGAAAGATGCCACAGAATTTGTGAAAAAGTGCCAACCATGTCAGATGCATGCAAATTTCCACGTGGCTCCCCCAGAGGAGCTCATCAGTATCACTTCTCCATGGCCCTTTGCAAAATGGAGAATGGATTTGTTAGGTCCTTTTTCCCAAGCGCAGGACAAGTCAAATACATGATCGTGGGAATAGATTACTTCACAAAGTGGATAGAAGCAGAACCATTGGCCACCATCACTGCTCAAAGAAGTCGGAGGTTCCTCTACAAAAATATCATCACAAGATATGGGATACCTTATTCCATTACTACAGACAATGGAACCCAATTCACCGATTCTACCTTCAGAAGCCTAGTAGCCAGTATGAAAATAAAACACCAGTTCACCTCGGTGGAGCACCCGCAAGCCAATGGGCAAGCCGAGGCAGCCAACAATGTCATACTGGCAGGGCTAAAGAAAAGATTACAAGAGGCAAAAGGAGCCTGGGCTGAAAAGCTCCCACAAGTGCTATGGGCTTACAGGACAACGCCCCAATCCGCCACTGGAGAAATGCCCTTCCGACTAGTCTATGGCGTAGAAGCAATGATACCAATAGAAATCAATGAACAAAGCCCAAGGGTAATTCTCCATGACGAGATCGGGAACATACAGGGGCACAAAGAGGAGCTCGACTTGCTCCCCGAAGTCCGAGAAGAAGCCCAGATAAGAGAAGCAGCGTTGAAGCAAAGGATGACTACAAGGTACAACAAAAAAGTCATTCAAAGAACATTTGCCCCGAATGACTTGGTCTTTATCAGAAACGACATTGGAGTCAACAAGTCAGGGGAAGGAAAACTCGCTGCTAATTGGAAGGGACCATACAAAGTCAATGAGGTCTTAGGAAAAGGTTATTATAAAGTGACTGACCTGAACGGCACCGAGTTACCAAAGTCGTGGCATGCTTGTAATATGAAAAGGTACTACAGTTAAAAGCGAACTCTACTCCCTGATGTACTCTTTTCCCAACTTCATGATTTTTTCCCCAAAATCAAAGGATTTTTTCTGGAGAAGGGTTTTTAACGAGGCATCATAATAGGGGCTAAGGAAAATAGACTGTCAAAAACCTTTAGTAGCAATAAAAGTATCTCCCCAATTAATAAAGATCTTTTTTCATCTTACAAATATCTCTTAAATTCCTTTTTTTGTTGTTTTCTCTTTCTTTCGACGAAACGCACCGACTTAAGCTCGACAAAACGTGAAAATCCCATGAACCGACCTAGATGGTCGTCAGGATAAAACGACGAGGTACAAGTCGGTGTAAAGAGGTTATAGAAGTTGATCATGAGGAACTCGGAAACATTCCGACTCATAAGTCGAAATGAAAAAACCGAGTAAAACGAAAATGAATCACGAAAGTAGCCTAAGTCATGAAAACTCAATAAGTCAAAATTGAGTACTAGGAATAACAAAAGAGATCGAAAAACCCAAGAAAAGCTTAAAAGCTGTCCTAAAAATCCTTGAAAACAAAAAGGTTTAAAAAGACAGACA
The DNA here is from genome assembly GCF_014773155.1 of Arachis stenosperma. Lineage (NCBI taxonomy): Eukaryota > Viridiplantae > Streptophyta > Magnoliopsida > Fabales > Fabaceae > Arachis > Arachis stenosperma. The sequence goes on from NC_080378.1 coordinate 114,679,013, forward strand.
AGCCAAGAGTTTTCAGAAAAAGATTAAGGAAACTTCCGAAACCAGAAAAGCATGCACGCATAAGGTAACTTAAACCCTTATCCAAAAAAGGGTATTTATTTTGTTAATTTAAACCCTTATTAAGAAAGGGTATTTTTAAATGTTTTGTTTACGGCCTTAAAAGGCCAAAAGAAATTGTTCAACAAACGTCACCACCAACAAACAGATATAAAGAGTTTAAAAAAGGGGGACCCACAGGCCGAGCCCCCATATAGCCATATAAAGTTATTTCTGCAGAGGAGTAGATGGATCACCACCACCAGAGTCAGGAAGAGCGCCACCAGGACCGGGAAGAGAGGCATCCATAGGAGATGAAGAGGAAGTCGGAGGAACGATAGAAGAGCTCGGAGCGTCCTTAGGACGAGGAGGGAACTCAATAATCCTCTGCCCCCGAGTCTTCAATTCTGACTCGAAAACGATTACGGGGGCAGGAGGATCCACAATGGCACCATCAATGACGACTTTGTCCGGATTTAAAGGAGAAAGGTCCAAGTCAGGAGCAATGACTCCGACCTGCTCCTTGAAAATCCTCCAAGCCTCCTCGGCGCCATCAGCAATAGAGTCTTCCAATTCAGCATATGCATTCCGAGAATTCAGCAAATTCTTTCTCACAGACACAAGATCTTGAAATAAACTCTGGTAACTCTCCTGTGCTGCTTTCCTCAAACCCGCCTCCATGTTGCATTGGGCCTGCAACTTACTCTCCTTCTCCCGAAGGCTATCTCTCTCCTCCCTCAGCTTAGCGACCTCCTCCTTCAACTCCCTCTCATGCTCTTGATAAGTAAGAAGCCTTCCTTCCAGCTCCTCAACCTTCGAGGTTAACCCCAAAGAGCTGAGAGGAGTCTTCTCAAAAATATCCAAGAGTTTGCCACAAACACCTGCCGCCCTGAAGCTCTCCTCAGCCAGAGTGGTAAGGTGGTTCCGAACAGAGACATCATCCTACTTATATGAGGATAGATGTTCTTTCGGACGAATGCAAGAGCATCCACCTTAACCCCACCATCAAAAGAAGAGCCAGACTCTAAAATCTTGCGCTTCTTCTTCTCCGGCTCAGGAAGAAGTCGGGCGGAGGGGAGTGGCCGAGACAAAGCTGAAGAAGAAATCACAATGGGCTGGGAAGGAGTCCCCGTGTTCTGGGGAGGAGGAGGAGGAGAGATGATCGCCCTGGTGCCACCAGTCCTGGCCCGGGACCTTGCCTTAGTCTCCTGGACTCTTTGGTAAGACTCCTGAGCATTCTTCCTCGCCATATCTGCAAAAGAAACAATTAGCAGAAACAACAAGTCGTCAAACCTCAAGTCGGCAGATACAAGTCGGAAATAAGAAATATATATACATATATATAAGCTACCTAGTTGCGACCGAACAAAAGTCGGCGATCCCTGGAGAAATTTTCTAGTATCCAAGTATGGGGCCCTCCCCCACACTTCTCGGAGAAATCCCACAATGGCCGCCTCCACCTCGTCTAGGTCGTCCAGACCGTATTTCTCACAGGGGGAGGCCTCCAACCAATACAGGGAAAAACGAGGGAAAGAATTCTCATCCAAGAAAAAGGGGTGGTGACCCTCTATAGCTTGAACTTTGAAAAAATAATTTTTGAAGTCGTGGAAGGATTCGTCAAAAAGGGTGAAAATTCTCCGACCTTGTATGGCTCGGAAAGACACCCATTGCTGCTTGTTATTTAGCCCACTGAAGGGCTTAGTCATGTGGAAAAGATAGAAGAAAATCCTCAAAGAGGTCGGAAAGTCCAAAGCGTGACTAATAAATTGGTAAATTTTCAGAAAACCCCAAGAATTGGGGTGAAGTTGGGTAGGGGCAACTTGACAGTGGCGTAAAACAGCCATTTCAAATTCAGAAAACGGAAGAAAAACACCCAAACGGGTAATCATGCTCTCATACATATAGAAAAAATGAGGGACCTCCTCGGAACCCCTCCCAAAACAAACCCGGTCTTCCAGACCCGGGGCCACCAACTCATACTTGGGCTCATCCTCCTCAAAAGTACAAATGCGGTGATGAGTGCGAAGATGGGTGATGAACTCGGCATCAACCAAGGGTTCCTCCCCCAGGACCGTAACATCAACCCATTGAGCAAGAACTTCTACAGAAGACATTTTTTTCTAAAATACGATGAAAACCTACAAAGGAAAAAGAAAAAGAATAAAAAACGAGAATCCCTAAGGGGATACGAAACTTAACAGAAGCCTACAACGTCACTTCTCCCTCTCCAAAGAAAATAAAAAGCATGCAAGCAAAAGCGATTAACAAAGGGAGAGAAAAAAGAACCAACCTTTGCTGGAAAAAGGTAGGAGAAGATGAAAGCCTTCAGCGAAAGAAGTCCCACAAACCGATATGAAAATGCTTCACGAACGGATGAAAGGGAAAATTTGAAAAATCGAAGAAACGAAATATGGAAAGAGAGAGAAAGTATTTATAAGCACGTTAGGGGCATAATGGTAAAAGTGGGGCAGTCATTAATGAGAATGCACCGTTACCAAGGCCATCAATCCCTACACACATCCCTAACGGACACGACGCTTGATTAGACGTAACTGTCAGAGCCAAAAGGCTACGAAAAGTCACGTCGGTTTCAGACCATCACGTCGGTCCTCCTACAAGTCGACTACGACCCCGAGTAGAATACTCGAACCCAAATCTTGAAAAGAAAATTGGGCTCGAGTAGGGGCACTGTTAATACCCTGGCCCAATAATAAAGACCCAGGATCAAGCAAAAGGTCTAATCCAAAGGGTTGGGCCTCACCCAGTACTAATCTTCGTCTTATGAAGTCGGTACTGACCACGATTTGCTCTAAAGAAGTCGGGTACGAGGGTCAGCTGGCAGATAAACACTCATTCAAATGAGTAACTGCCCCAAGAATCTCTCTAACTACTTCACAGAGCCATATCTTAACCTCCCTAAGATAAAGGGACGGTTAACACCCTAAAAAGGTGGCACTACTCCAACGGTGGTTATTGGTTCACCACTATAAATACGCTGACACCCCTCAGGTATCTCTAAGTCCCAATACATTCTAAATCTGCTAACACCCTTGCTGACTTAGGCATCGGAGTGTCTTTGCAGGTACCACCCCCCATTCCTTCACGAGCACAAGTCGGACGGAGGCCCCCGAGTTGCAAACCCACTTGAAAGCCTCCTCCTTCATACGTTTGGGCCAACCAACGCCATCTAGCCTATCAATCTCCGGTTACTCATCGTAACAATAAGTAAATCCAAACATAAAATATTTTTATTTTTGGTTTTAAAAATCTCTCAATTGTACAAATAATAAAAAAAATAAAAAGTTGGATAGTTGGTCCTCTAAGGTTGAATCGACACGGACAGTTATGTATTAGTGTCGTGGAGACTGGAGAATGACTCACAAGTCATTAAACTAAAAACGAAAAGATTTTTTAAGAGATTAAAGGTAAGTTTGAATTAGCTTTTAAAAAAAATATTTATTTTTTTATCTTTTGAAAAGAAAACTTTTACATACAAAAGTTATTTTATATTTAAATAAGTTTTTTAAAAATTATTTTTAAATATTAAAAATATATCTTGTTTCTACTTTTTTTAAAATAAGGTATTATTAATTTAAAAAAATTAAATAATTTATTTTTTTAATAAAAATATTTTTTTAAAAAACGTATCTAAATAAGTTTTAAAAAATAAAAGTATTTTATTAAAAAAATATATTTTTTATTCAAAAAAAATCAATCCAAACTAACATTAATTTATCAAAATATTTTAAAAGCAAATAATAATTACATAATTACATAAACATTATTAATGGAGAACCAATTTGTAAGTGAATAGAATAATCCCCCAAAATATGTGTGTGGTGTTCATTTATGTAAAATATATGGTGTGAAAGCAGAGAGTCTGTATGTTGTTTTTACGCGTTTAGTGGTGATCTTTTGTATTTCATTTTGCTTAATGCTGCTGTTCTCAACTTTTCTTCATTGCCGTGATGCAACATTATCAAAATATACCAGTCATTCTATCTGTATATTAAAAATCAATTAATTAATATATATAAAAATATGTGTTTATTATTTTAATTTTTTATTATATTATTATAAATATATTTGATTATTCTATTATTATATATTTAATTATTCTAATGATTTATTATTTGATTTAAAAAATATATAAATTAATAAGTCAACCCCAAACTAATAAATTCATGTTAGCTTCTTCCACAACCTGTTTCCTCTTTCATATCTATCGGTTCTATTATTATTTTATTCTTCATTTCTCTCAGTTATTGTATCTTTCGCAAATGGTTCCAAGAATGTGAGACAGAACGTAGAAACAAAACATAAAAACAACACGCTTTTGGTTTTATATTTTTATGGCAATTACCAAGTGGTTACCATCAAGAAGCTTTTGTCATTTGTTATAAATTTCAGGTTTATTACCTCTTGTCTCTATATTATTTACTCAATTTTATATTATATCACTATCACTATAACCTTAAAAATTAGAATTGAGTTCATATTTTGAATTCAAATTTATAATAAAGTCCTTTAAATAACTTTATTAGTAGTTATTACCAAAAAATGGTTAGGTATGTTATTAGGTAAAAATTCATATATAATTATTTTTTTATAAAATTAATAAATAATTTAATATGTTTGAGTAAATTATCAATCATTTACATGGCAATCTCTAAGAAGATCATGTGAGTAACTTGTTTATATATGGGCTCCACTCATTCAATTAATACACGCCGTGTCTCTATATCCCTTTGTGTATTACAATTTCTATGTTCTTTCCCTCTCTATATTCCAGTTCAAAAGTTTTAAGTCACCATACCGTGTGGTTGGTTGATTTTTTTTTTTTTTAATTAAGCTAGCATATATAGCGTGTGCTTCTTTTTCTCTGATAAACATGCTTGTCTATTAAAACAAGTTTGCCTACTATTGAATGAACTCCAACCAGAACATGCTTTTATTTCAATAAAGAGCACAAAATTCTTTGAAATATAGTCACCTATAGCTGAGGTGAAAGGGGAACATATACCTTAGAAAGCAAGCAAAATGCATGACATGAATGTTAGTTATTTTAATTGCGGTCTAATCAGTTAGCAAAGCCAGTAAATAAAACAAGCAACAGAATCTCAACCCAACAAGTAGAAATCACAAATCAAAGATGAATTGCTAGTCATGATGAATTGCATCCTGAACTAACTGCCTAAATTTTTGTTTTGGTGAGAGTTCTTGAAAACATAATTTTAAACTGTTTCTGATTTTAATAATTTGATATGAGGATGTATCAAAGATTATCATACACAACTGAAAATGTTAAAATTGTAATAGGAATGTTTAATTGAATATTCACTTCCCTTTACATTAAATGCTATAAGCACTTAAATAAATTAAAATCATTTACCAAAAATTATCTGACAATTTTGTTTTAAATTTATCCAATCTCTTCACAATTATGTGAATTGAAATTGAGTGAGTTTAAATGGAATAATACATAACTTGAATATTCAGAGCAAAAACTCCTCATTTATGTAAAATTATTGATGTCTCTTAATTTGAATAATCAAAATAAAAAAAAAAGAGCATATATATAGTTTGTTTACCTTAGCTTCAGAAAAAAATGTGACAAAAAAGTGGTTTAACTACAAGTACAGTATTCAGATAGCCGTTGAGATACACAAACTAAAGAGTTTTACAAGAACACAAAAGTGAATGAAACTGCACCTGTTTGTATACAAACTTTCAAATAGTAGTATAAGGTGGGAATTAAGAGGCATGAAGTTTTATAAAGCTATGGTTAGTGATTAACCAACCACAAATTAAATAGATCAAACTTTTCCAATATTTATATTAGAAATATCTGAAATGTCTTTGGTTAAATTTGTGCAGAATACAATAGTTAGCAAATAATATAAGTCTGCTTAAACTTTTTATAGTTGGCAATGATTAGAATGAATTCACATAATTGATGAAATTGAATTTTCTTATTATTAGAATAAATAATTTCATACTGCCTATATTCTATTTGGAATGTAAGAAATATTGCTATATGCATAGCTTAAATGTAAAAAGTGAAATAGGGATCTCTTATTGAATATGATACTTCCTTAATTAAATTCCTTTTATAGTCAATGCTATTGCTCAAGAAGCATTTTTTAAAAGAAAAAGAAAAAAAATTAGATTGTAATGCTCTTAGGCTTTGTTTGGTTGGAAGGAAAGAAATAGAAAGGAAAGAAATAGAAAGGAAAGAAGAGAAAGGAAAGAAATTGAGTGAAATTTTATTTTCCTTAGATATGTTTGGATGAAAGGAAAATGAAGAGGAAGGAAATAGTATATAATGTTATGAAAAGACAATTTTATCCTTAGATATTTTAAAATATATTAAAAAGTAGAGGGTAATATTGGATTATTGATACAAAACACATTTTCTTTCCATTTTCCATCCATTATTGGAAGGAAAATTTTTTTAATGGGTCCCACCTATTTTTTTACACTATTCATTTTTTTCCTTTGACTTTTCCATTCAACCAAACAAAGAAAAATAGTTATTTTTCTTCCAATTTCTTTCCTTCCTATTTTCCCCTCAAACAAACACACCCTTAAAGATATAGTATACAATAGACTTTTATTTATAGCCTGTTGTCTATCAATCAAATGTTTCAGTCTATGAGACTTGAGTTGTTGAATCATGCAAAATAATTTCGTAATATATAAAAATATAAAAATATTAATATAAAATGGGAAATGCTAGGGACAATGATTTTGTTGAACAATATGAACAACTATCAATTAAATAAAAACACATTACACCTCCAATTTAACTCTCTAAATTTTAATATTAAAATAATCATCCGTACACTAGTAAAATGAATATCCAATATATCTATTATTTACATTGTTTAATATTTTTATTATTTACCTATACTTTTCCATATAAAATTTACAAGGATGGAAGTTTAAGTAAACTAACAATGGCAATTAATTGAAGCAAAGAGAAAGATCGGTTTAAACAAGAATGCCCTACAATAATTAAAAATATTTGCGAAAGATTGATAAGCATTTTTCACCCCTAATGATGGAAGTAAGGGGGGGCATTAATTCCATAATTTTATCTTCTTCCCATGGCCACCCAGGTTCTTGCATGACCTCCAATTATCGAGTTGGAGTTTTGATTTTCCTCTAGTCTTCCAGATCATCTCACTTTTCAGTGCCTGTAGATTCATCAGCCTTGTGATGGAGTTACGATGAGAGTTCAACTTCAGATCCAATTCAAAGCTTCCTTGACAATCAAAGCTTTGAAAGTTTGTCCTAAAATCTTTGAATCATCAACTACACATACTATTTGATATAATGTTTGTCAATCATTGTATATTCAACCATACTAGATATACATTAAAATCAGTTATCAAAATTAATTACTAATATATAATACATATTAAAAATAAATTAAACTATATATGTATGTATTGATATAAAAATACATAATATATAATTAATTTTAGTAACTAATTTAATATATAAATAGCATTTTTGTTATAACATTAGGTTACCCATCTTATATAATTCTAGCTATGAAACAAAACATCTTCTACCTCACTCGAATCGACAAGTTCTAGTGTTCCACAATCAAATCTTTATCTTTTATACATTCTTATATTATTTCATGAAACTACTACATAGATTAAACTTTCTTTAGCCATAACCATATGTATGCTCTGGCTGCTGCTTCCACAAATTATTCATAACTTGTATGCAACACTATATAAATGAAATAATAATATGTTGCATTTTATATTCACCTCATCAATACTAAAAGAGTTTCACATTATATATAGTAGCATATAAAACAGTTCAATGTTCAAATGCATATATGACGATTATTACAAATTTCCTATTCTAATAACAAAAGAACACAACTAATAAGACTACAAATATTATTGAGAAGAAGAGGAAAAAGAAGTAGGTGTAATCTTGATGACAAGGCCAGGGAAGACATCATCAGGGTCATGGATATGAGGGTTGTTGTCAACAATATAAGGGTCACCGCACTTGTCACTTATGGTGTGAAGCGTCTCCCCTTCTCCGACCACATAGATCTCCTCGCAGGGTCGTCGGAGACTACTAATAGTGCTGCTATTGTGTTCATGAGTGAAGATGGTTAGCATGATTAGGAGAGTAGATGAAACAAGGAGAAGAGCACAGTACCATGAAGCTTCGTCAGCTGTGGCGTTTCCCTTTCTGGACTTCAAAGCCATTGTCTTGGTCACCTTTTCACAAAAGAGAGCAAGCTAAGATCGATGGTTGGAACTTGTAACTTGTAACTTGTAACTTGGAAGTTATTAATATTATATAAATGAAAATATAAGGATGAAATAGGAGAAAGAGAGAAAATAGGGGGCACGATGCTTGTGAGGGTCAGTTTTGGCGGTTATTCAGGACAATACAGGGGGTTGTGGAACAGAGCAACAACACATGGAAATATATATATATATGAATTAATTTTGATAAATAATGTTACATAAATTAGTAAATATCTTTTAAATAATATATATTGATAAATAAAATATTTAATTTATTTATATAAAAAAAATTTCAGGTTGTCTAACAACAAAAGGAGCAACAACATATCGAAAATATGGTCACGTATCTAATTTATGGATTCTTTTTACATTATTTTATAGAATAAGTTGTGTTTTTTTTTTAAGAAAAAACTACTTTTCTTTAAGTTTTTTTTTTATTTTTTTATTTTTTACGAATAATTTTAATATTTTATGCATTCCTTGCAAACCAATTTCATTGTTGAGAATAATTTTGTTTAAATGTAAGGGTATTTCAACATTGTTTAATTCATCTAATTACTTGACTTAAAACTTGAAAGTGTTAAGAGTTTCGAGCTTGAATTTGAAATTTTTGGTTTGGTAAAATCCTCTTCTTTAATATGGCTTTGCGGCTTTGCGTCATTAGTCCATTGTTTTAAGTTGTCAGTTAAAAAAAAATTAAACTCGTTTTATTTTATTTTATTTAAAATTTTGTGTGGTTCTATATATTTTAATATCCAATTTTTTATTTTCCCTTTTATCTTTATATTAGATTATAGTATGTTTTGATAAATATTTTATTTAAAAATTTGTAGGTGACATCAATTTTTAGTATTTTTATTTATTATTTAATTAGTACAAACATTAAATTGTTCATTTTTTATTAATTTATGTATACAAATTTTGAAAAAAATAAATATAAATTACATTAATTTATATGTGTAAAATTTTAATAAATATATATATAAATTATATATTTTTTTATATAAAATATCTTTAAATACGTATATAATTTAATTATTAATAAAAATAATAATATTTACTAATTATGTAACATTGTTTTATTTTATTTTTAAATACATAAATCATAACTCACCTAAGTATACTATAGATTACTGTTCATACCCTGGCCCAATATTAAGGGCCCAGGTCCAATCGAAAGACCTGATCCAATAGATTAAGCCTAGCAAAGCACCGCACTCCACTTAAGAAGTCGGTGTCAACCACGACTTAGTATGAAGAAGTCGGTTATAAGATTAGCTGGCAGGTAAACACTCATTCAAATGAGTAACCGCCCCTAAAATCTCTCTAACCACTTCCTAAAGCCATATCTTAACCTCCCTAAGATAATGGGACGGTTAATATCCTAAAGATACGGCACTACTCCAACGGTGGTTATTGGCTCACCACTATAAATACACTGACACCCCTCAGGTATCTCTAAGTCCAATACTCTCTAAGACCTGCTTACACCCTTGCTAACTTAGGCATCGGAGTGTCTTTGCAGGTACCACCCCCCATTCACACGCGAGCACAAGTCGGACGGAGCCTCCCGAGTTGCAGAATCACCTGGAGCTCTCCCCTTTCATACACTTGGGCCGCCGAACGCCATCCATTGGGCTAATCTCCGGTTACCTACCGTAACATTGGCGCCGTTGCCGGGGAACCGAGAGATCATCCATTAATGGCGGATAGATTTCACGAAGAAGTTCATGCGGAAACGGATTCCGAAGAAGAGAATCTAAACGCAGGTAACGACAACGTGGATTTAACCCTCCACCAAGAAGTTAATGATCAGCATAGAGAGGGAGCCTCCGGGGTAAAAAACCCGAAGACAAATCCCTCAGACGAACGAGAATCGGAAAAAGGTGGACCATCCCATATGACTGAACTAATGGGGTTGGTCCATAGCCACCTGGAGCAATTGGAACAAGAGCGGGAGAGGCAAAAGGAAACCGAAAGGTACCTTAAAGAGGAGATGGAACGGCGAAAAGAGTTAGAAAGAAAACTCTTGCAGCTAGAATCCTCCCTCAAGAACTCCCGCGATGAAGGGGAAGATCAACTCCCAGGCGGAGAAGATCCTTTCAGCGAGGACATAATGAGGGCAAAAGTTCCAAGGAACTTCAAAAGCCCTGATATGGACCTCTACGATGGGACTACGGATCCAAAGCATCATCTTAGCAACTTCAAAAGTCGGATGTATCTAGCTGATGCCTCCGACGCTACGAGATGCAAGGCTTTCCCGACCACTTTATCGAAAGCAGCGATGAAGTGGTTCGATAGCCTTCCCCCAAGATCCATTACTAGTTTTGAAGACCTCTCCAGGAAATTCTTGATGAGGTTCTCAATTCAGAAAGACAAAGTAAAACATGCACCGAGCCTCCTGGGAGTAAAACAGGAGGTCGGAGAGTCTCTACGAGCCTACATGGAAAGGTTCAATAAGGCATGTTTAGAGATCCAGGACCTGCCCACGGAGGCAGTAATAATGGGGTTAGTCAATGGACTCAGAGAAGGTCCCTTCTCACAATCCATATCCAAAAGACACCCCGTTTCTCTAAGTGATGTACAAGAAAGGGCCGAGAAGTACATCAACATGGAAGAGAATGCAAAATTAAGAGACCTGAGTTCACGACCTGGACCTACATCCTCCTCTAGGGAGAGAGAAAGGGAAGATAAGAAGAAGGAAGAACTCGGTCTTGAGAGGCCCAGGAAGTACCACTCTTATACTCCTCTAAAGACTTCTATAGTGGACGTATACAGAGAGATTTGCAACACTGAAAGGCTGCCACCCCCAAGACCTATTAAAAATAAAAAAGGGGGAAGTCGCGGCGAATACTGTGAGTACCATAAAATATATGGTCACTCCACCAACGACTGTTACGACCTCAAAAATGTGATAGAAAAGCTGGCTAGAGAAGGTCGGCTTGACAGATATCTCATGGAGAGGTCGGACACCCATGGAAAAAGAAAGCGAGACGATATGGACAGAAGAGATCCACCACCACAAACCCCTGAGAGACATATCCATATGATCTCCGGAGGATTTGCGGGAGGCGGAATCACCAAATCTTCTCGCAAAAGACATCTGAAGAGAGTCTATCAGGTCGGGGATGAGACACCCGACCTCCCCACTATATCATTCACAAAAGAGGATGGGCAAGGGATAATCCCCGGGCATGATGATCCCGTGGTGATAACTATGATCCTAGCCAACGCCCATCTCCACAGAACCCTAGTAGACCAAGGAAGCTCGGCGGACATCCTTTTCAAGCCCGCCTTCGACAAGCTAGGGTTGGATGAAAAAGAGTTGAGAGCATACCCCGACACCCTATATGGGTTAGGGGATACGCCAATAAAACCACTGGGATTCCTGCCCCTTCATACAACTTTCGGAAAAGGGGAAAAATCAAGGACTCTGAGCATAGACTTCATAGTCATCGATGAAGGGTCAGCTTACAATGCCTTAATTGGCAGAACTACCCTTAATCGACTCGGAGCGGTGGTATCGACTCCTCACCTCTGCATGAAATTCCCGACTCCAGGAGGAATAGCAACGGTGAGAGGAGATCAAAAATTGGCGAGAAAGTGCTATAACGAAAGCCTAAATCTGAGAGGAAAGGGCAAAGAAGTCCACACCATAGAGTTAGGTGCGACAAGAACCAGAGAAGAGCTACGACCTCAGCCGGGAGGAAAAACCGAGGAGATACAAGTCGGTGAGGAGGAAGGAAAAAACACCTACATAGGAGCCAACCTGGGGGAAGCCCTGAAACAAAGGTTGGGTGAACTCCTAAGAGCTAATTCCGACCTCTTCGCCTGGAAGGCTTCCGACATGCCCGGGATTGATCCCGAGCTCATGTCCCATAGGCTCTCGGTTTACCCAGGGTCCCGACCTGTACAGCAAAGAAGACGCAAACTTGGCCCAGAGAGGGCCTCAATAGTAGAAGAGCAAGTACAGGCGCTCCTGGAAGCCGGCTTTATTAGAGAGGTAAAATACCCAACGTGGCTAGCCAATGTAGTGCTAGTCAAAAAACAAAATGGTAAATGGAGAATGTGCGTCGACTATACCGACTTGAATAAGGCATGTCCTAAGGACCCTTACCCCCTACCGAGTATTGATACCCTGGTGGACTCCAGCTCGGGGTACCAATACTTATCATTCATGGACGCCTACTCGGGGTATAACCAAATCCCGATGCACGAACCCGACCAGGAGAAAACATCGTTCATCACAACAAAAGCCAACTATTGCTACGTGGTCATGCCATTCGGACTAAAGAATGCAGGAGCCACGTACCAAAGGCTGATGAACAAAGTGTTTTCCCCCCATTTAGGGAGCTTAATGGAGGTATACGTCGACGACATGTTAGTAAAAACCAAGCAAGAAGTCGACCTCTTAACCGACCTCTCACAAGTCTTCAACACTATAAGGTTGCATGGGATGAGATTAAATCCCGCAAAATGCGCCTTCGCGGTAGAAGCAGGGAAATTTCTAGGCTTCATGCTAACACAAATAGGGATTGAGGCTAATCCCGACAAATGCAGAGCCATCCTAGAAATGAAAAGTCCGACTTGTTTGAGAGAGGATCAACAGCTCAATGGCCGACTTGCAGCCCTCTCCAGGTTTTTGGCAAGATCGGCACTAAAATCCCTCCCATTATTCTCCCTATTAAGGAAGGGATGCCAGTTTGAATGGACTCCAGAATGTGAGGAGGCGTTCCAAGAGTTCAAAAAATTCTTAAGCCAACCTCCTATATTAACTCGACCAATACCGGGGAAAGACCTCGTCCTATACCTATCCGTTGCAAACAAGGCTGTCTCATCAGCCCTGATCAGAGAAGACGAGGTCGGGCAACACCCGGTCTATTTCACCAGTAAGGTTCTACAAGGTCCTGAGCTAAGGTACCACAAACTAGAGAAGTTTGCTTACTCCTTAGTGATAGCCTCACGAAGGCTACGACCTTACTTTCAGGCTCACACAATAAGAGTCCGTACGAACCAACCCATGAAGCAAATCCTCCAAAAGACGGATGTTGCAGGGAGAATGGTTCAATGGGCAATAGAGCTCTCCGAGTTCGATTTGAGATATGAAACTCGGACAGCAATTAAAGCCCAATGTCTCGCCGACTTCGTTGCAGAATATGCAGGTGAACAAGAGGAAAAGCCGACTACATGGGAACTCTATGTAGACGGATCCTCCAACAAGACAGGGAGCGGCGCAGGCATAATATTGGTAGATGGAAAAGGAACCCAAATAGAGGTTTCCTTAAAATTTGAATTTCCGGCTTCAAACAATCAGGCAGAATACACTACAAGAATATGGCCGATTAGCTACCACAAAAAGAGTCGTAAAATCATCGCTAATTTGACGCAAAATATATTTAGTGACGGATTAGCTACCGCCTAGCAACCAATGCTTTCCTCGCTAATTACAAATCGCAGATCAGTGAGGCAAACACAATAGTCGCTAATTCATCGGAAAAGTTTTTTAGCGACCGAATAGATAGTCGCAAATCCATCACTAAATTAAAAGCTAATTCCATAGAAGAAATAGACCAACAGTTAGTCGCTAATTAGCGTCAACCTCTAGTGCAGTAAATTCATCGCTAAATCGAAGCTAACTTCGTAGACAAAATGGAAAGCTTAGTTGACGCTAATTAGTGACGAACCTTCTCGAATCTAACTCGTCGCAAATTGTTCGCTAATATGATCACAAATCTATCACAATTTGTAGCAAATCTATAACTAATCTTTAAAAATCTTTAATTAAATTTGTAGGAATTTTGTCGCTAAACCAAAGCCAATCTAAATGAGAAAGCAAAGTTACAAAGTAGTCGCTAATTTGCTAGAAAATATGTATTTAATTAGTTGCAATACTATCGCAAATGTCACTGCAAATTCCTTTTAAACTAGTAACAAATCGATAAGTATCTCGCACTACTAGAAAATTTGGCTTTTACTACACTTTTAAAGCATGCCAAAAATGCAAAAAAGTGTAGTAATATCTTTCACCACGCTTTTAAAGCGTGCCAAAAAGTGGAGATACAGCCACGCTTTTAGAAACGTGCCGATTGAGTTGGTTTTAGCTACGCTTCGAAAGCGTGCCAATAGGAGACATAGCCACACTTTTGAAGGGAGAAAATAAGAAAATATAAAAAAATTGATTTTTTTATTGATTTACATAAATTATTTACATGCTATAATTATAATTAAAAAAATTACAATTCTATAATAAAACTAATAATTTAATTTACATACTACAAATGTAATGCCAATATGTCATAACAACCTCTTTGTTTCAAGCTGAAATATGGAGAAAAATGCCTGATCCATTTTTGGTAAATTTACTGAGAAACCATCAATTGAGTATTAATTACTTCATCAGTTCTGCATATTACAAAAAAGCAACACAAATCAATAGAAAAATAAAATAAAAAAAATTTGTCCATACATGAAGTCATAAAACTAGCCAAACTAACCCATGATGCAGAATTCCATAAATGGATTCATAAAAGATTATCACTAAAAAAATAGCAAGAAATTCAACAAAAAAGAAAAGAAAATAAATTCATAATCATAAAGAATCTAATATCAGTCAAAATCAAAGGCATTGCACTACACTACACAACATCATGTGATTCTTGTTTGCATGTAAAAAAAATTAATCAAGATAAACAACATAATCAAATAGAAAAAAGAAGATGAGAAAATTATATAAAATCATTATCAAGAGAGAAAAAGAAGTGCAAAACACTTAGTATAAATTAAACAAAAGACATAAAGTGATGACGATGATATAGAGTTATAGATATGTATGGTATATAAATACGTGTGTTGTTTAACTCATTTTCAATTCCTAATCAATTCCTTTGTAATCCGATCATATCTCGTATGTCCTTATTCAATAGAACAATTTTATCACTTAAACATTCAACTTAAATTCTTGTTACTTTTTTACTCCCCACCGCTTAGTCCCGTACAACAAAATGACGAAAGTTAACTTTAAAATAATGAGCAAAGATGAGTTTATATTCTAAATTCAGTATATATGTCCTTTCTATACACAATTAAGGGTAGTCCACGCCTCACAACTGTTTAAAACATATCTAACATATGTGAATATAACTTTTCTCCAACATCCTAAATACCTACTATCATATTTTTGTTTCCACGAGAAAATATAAAGAAAAAATTCCATGACTTTGAAATTAGTTTATATACTCAAACCACAAGAGAATAGAATACAGTTTATTATTTTATGGTTAAATTTTGCACCCGATATAGTGATAAGTTCTTATAGAAATAAAATTGATGAACTAGTCCTAAATTTTAGAATTAAACATATTAATTCCAAATAAAATGATTACTCCATAATTTTGTAAAAATATAATTTGGTAGAGAAATTAATTAAACTATTTAAAATTTTAAGATTAATTTATCCTTTTGTTTTATAAGAGACTCATTTGCTTAATATTTTAAAAAGAGAGAAATTAAACAATCAATTTTCTTTAATTAATCACTAATTTGTGAAGCAAAAATATAACAGGGACCGTTTAGGTTCTTATTCTTAAGAAAAATCCTCCATCCATTAGACTAGCAACTTTTAAAACAATTTATCTCACCTCTATAATAGGAGGAACCAATGGTCTTTTCCATTTCAACTCTTTGGTTAAGAAGTCCAATTTCTTCTCTTCATTCAACTCACTGTATGCACCCATTCCCAAGTACTTGGTAATTGCATCAATTGTTTCAGAATGTCTAGTAGATTCCTATGACAAATCTAATTTTCAGGGCACATGTGATCATAAAAGGAAAAATGAGCAACATATTATTCATACCTGACGCAAATCAAGCTTCATTAACATCATTCCAAAGGTAGAAACTCTTAGAATTAAGTCAGCTAGTCGACCATCAGCTAGCACTGCAGAGCCACATGATTGCTAAGGAAATCGAGAGTTAAAATAAAACTTTGAAAGGTATATAAACTATTTGAGTCCTTACCCCACAGCTTAAGTGTTTAGGAGATAGAATTCATGCATGGTATCAAAGCCTATAACAGAAATTGTTTCTCATTCTTCTAAGTATTAATTGAATTTAACATAGGTTACATGTGGTATGTGTATTTTCAAAGCTTAAAACTCAAGAAAAAGACTCTATTGTGAGAGTATAATGTATATATTAAATATATAACCATTTATGATCATGTACCTCTACCGATAGCTTAAGCTTTTGGGGTAAGATATTTCATTATAGGATGAAAAAAAGCAGTAGGAGAAAGCACCAGAGATTCATAACAGAGGAGCAGAGGTTCCAAAAGCTGATCTGTTGTTTCATAAAAATCAGATGGATTTTGCTCACATGGACAATCCTCTAAAAGAAACTCTAGCCGACTTTGAGTTCTTTAAAGCTAAACACATGGAACAGAAAATGAATTCATTCACTACAATATTATAAATTATAAACTAATTATTTCAATTACTTGCTAAAGACAAAACTGAAAATCAACAAGTTTACATAATAATATAGATAAATGCATTAACTTTAAGGTGAAAAATTGCATACAGTTGTCTGCATGTGAAGTTGATAATTGAAGATCATTAGATGACAATTTCGTCAAATATGTCAAATCATCTAACGGTTCTTATCTGTTAACTTTACATAGAGATACTTGTAGTCTTTCCCTAAATTTAATGGATCATCATAAATTAACCTTTTATGGACAATTATAAATCTATTTGTGAAATAAAAGTCAAATAGGAATGCCATTCACTCTTTATTAAGAATTAATCATGTAACAAGTTCAGTAAACATGATTAGTTAATGGTTCGTCACAATCACAAACATCCATAATATTTCAAGTAAGGGCAAAATTAAGCCAAACCATATGAGACAAGAGAGGAATGGTAGCGGATATTTATATTTTCTAGGCCTCAAAAGTGGGAACTTCTTAACTGTACGGCCAACTTCAACACCCTTAGATTCATAAGCCTGCAGTTGATTATACTCAAACAGGGTCTTATCCCACTGCTTTCTGTAATCATTGTCCATATATAAGTTTCTTAGCATCTCAGACAAAATATCATTGAATATAGTCACGCTCAAATAATTAAAATCAATAAATTAAAATCAATAACAATTAACAAATTAAAAATAATTACAGTAGCAGGCTGGCAGCAGCTAGCATTGAAGAACAACAAATCAATAGCAAGAACAAATTAATAGCAAAAAATAGCAAGAACAACAAACAATAGTAGTAGTGCAATGAAGAACAGAGAAACAATAGCAAGAACAACAAACAATAGTAAGAATAGAGAAAATCAAGAAGCAAAAAATAGCAAGAGACTGAATCAGAAATTGAAGAACCAACCTGACTCTCCATTCTTGATGAGTTGATGATGGAGTGGCAAAGTGCAGGGAGGACCACGGAAAGAGAGAGGCGCTACGAGGACGACGGCGTCCTGCATTGCTGATGGAGAGTTGCTATGGCCTGTGTGGAGAACGATGACGTGTTGCTGGCCTGCTGCTGCGTGGAGCCTTGCCAGGGAGGACGATGGAGAGAGAGAGGTGCTACGAGGAAGGGAGGGGAAGAGGAAAGGGTCGCGGGACACGAGCAAGGGTTGGTGCCGTCCGGCGACGTCAATGGCGGAGGAGAGGGAGGAGTTTTAATGGTGTGAGAAATGAGGGGATGAGGATTTTCGGCGCTGAGGATTGGAGAGTGAAGAGGGAGTCAGTTAGGGCTACTAGTGCGCCTAGCGCATTTCACTCATTTGGGGGTGGGTGGGGTTGTATTTGGGGGGAATTCAAACCTTCTAAATTTTAAATTTTTATTTTAGAAGGTGAAAGTCTTATTTCTTATTTTTGAATAGATTTTTTTTATATTTTTTTGTCTTTATTTATGAATAAATAATAAAAAAAATTACATTTTATCTTTTAAAATAAAATTTAAAATTTAGAAAATTTAAATTATTTTAAGAGAGAAAATTGTGAACCGTGTGATTAATTTAAAAATTTTTAAGAGAACCAATTTTTAATAGTAATTTAGTATAATTATAATATATTAAAATTATTTTAAAAATATATCAAATATTTATTTATTAATTTATTAATGAGTTAAAATAATTATTTTGATTTAAAATATAAAATTATTTAATTAATTTATTTTATTCATAAAATTAAATTTAAATTTTAATTATTTAAATTAAATTTTTTATTTTTATTATCTTACAATTATTTACAATTTAATTTTAATTTTGTATAATAACTAATTATTAAAAAATTATTTAAACGTCTTAATTAAATAAGGTTAATTTAAAAGAGATTTAATTTAGTTTATTTTAATATTTTAAAAATAAAATTTTTGAATAAACAAAATAATTTCTAACTAATTTATCAAAAATAAAAAAATGATAAGAACGATGGGAGAAAGAAATTACATAGAACATCCTATATAAGAAGTGAAGTTAATGCGTAATGTACGTGTTTAGTATAAAAAAAAAGTAGTGAAGATTTTTATTAGTGAAGAGTTTTTAACAATAATAATATATTAATAAATTTGTGGTTTAATTGAAAAAAAAAATTTTAAGAAAAAGCTTTTGATTTTGATTTGAGTTGTTTGTAAAAATTTTTAGAATTGACATCTTGCTAGAATATTATAAATTATTAGTTATTAATAATTAGCTAGTCACAACTTTAGTACTCATTTAAAATTACTTTAAATTAATGACAAAATTGTGACAAATTATATTAGCGTATTTGGCAAATTTATTTCAAAATTTTCATGAATTTTCCATAGCTTTATATAGAGGTTAGTAATTAGTAGCAACATAAAATAAGGACAAAATAAAGACTAACTTTTTATCTGCACAAATTAAAAGTAACATGAAATAAGCGAGAAAAGTCTATCAGTTGTTAAACGGTCGCTAATTCCTCACTAAATAAGCTTTTGATTAGTGACTCAATTGCGACCAGATACTTCTAAAATTTTTTCGATTAGCTTTGGATTTGTTATAACTCTGTGACGGATTTTCAACAAGATTAGTGAGTAATTTGCTACAAAATAGGTAGGATATAGCTTTTGATTTGCGACAAGATTGCAGTTGTCAAGTCGCTCGCTGAACTAAACTTGCGACAACTTAGCGACAAATGTATTCCGCCCGCTAATCAGCGACTTGAAATCAGCGAACAAAGTGTGTCAGTTGTTAAATAGTCGCAAATTTCTTGCTATTTAGATCCTAGGCGCTCAATATCCGTGTTTCTACTTTAGCGACTAATTAGTAAGGAACACTTCCCTAACTGAATGATTTATCTATTGCGACAACTTAGCGACAATTATTTTCTGTCGCTACCCTAATTTTGAATTTTACAATATTATGCGACAAATTAGCGAGAAACTAGTTGCTCGCTAAAAAAAAAAACTTTGGTGACAAATTAGCTAGGAAATTGTCCATCGCAAAATGCATTTCAAGTCTTTGTGAGGATTAGTTAGGAACATTGTTCCTCGCTAATTAGCCTTTTCGCACAAAGTTTATTTAGCGACGAATTAGTGTGTGAATTGTTTCTCACTAATTGTATATCAAACACTTGCGACGGAATAGTGACAATAATATCCCTCGCTACTTTACTTTTATTCGATTGAACTCCTAAGTGACTGATTTGCTAGAACATTGTCACTCGCTAATTAATTTGTGACAAATTAGCGAGGGAATTTTCCCCGCTCTTTTTTTAGCTACAAAAATCAATTTGTGAGAAATAAACTTACTCGTGAATCTCTCGCTAATCAGTCACTTTTCTCAAGTTCGAATATTTTGTGACCGCTCATTATTTTTGTCGTTAGCGCGTCACTAATTACTCGCAAGTTAGTGATGGATTAGTGACAAAAAATATTTTTCGCAAAAATTGGTCGCTAATTTATCAAATTCTTGTAGTGATATGAAGCCTTGATAGCCGGATTAAAGTTAGCAGAAGAAGTTGGCGCTGAAAAGGTGATGATCTACAGCGACTCACAAGTGGTGACCTCCCAAATAAGTGGAGAGTATCAGGCAAAGGACCCCAATATGAAGAAATACTTGGGAAAAACCTTGGAACACCTTGGGCACTTTGCGGAAACCGAGATTAAGCATATAACTCGGGATCTAAATAGCAGAGCTGACGCCCTATCCAAGTTAGCAAGTACCAAACCCGGAGGGAACAACAGAAGCCTGATTCAAGAAACCCTCCAAGAGCCCTCGGTATCAAAAACAGAAGAGGAACAAGAGGTTCTTGAAGTAGTCGGCCTAAACCTCGGATGGATGAATCCTTTAGTCGAATACCTGAAATTCGACATCCTCCCTAAAGAGGAGAAAGAAGCTAAAAAGATCCGAAGGGAAGCACAACATTATACTTTGGTGAGAAATGTCCTTTACAGAAGAGGGATATCAACACCATTGCTGAAGTGCGTACCGACCTCAAAAACCACCGAGGTGTTGAAGGAAGTACATAGTGGGATCTGCGGAAACCATCTCGGAGCAAGGTCGCTGGCCAGGAAAGTAATCCGAGCAGGATTCTATTGGCCGACCTTGCAGAAAGATGCCACAGACTTTGTGAAAAAATGCCAGCCATGCCAGATGCATGCAAATTTCCACGTGGCTCCACCAGAAGAGCTCATCAGTATAACTTCGCCCTGGCCTTTCGCAAAATGGGGAATGGATTTGCTAGGTCCTTTTCCCCAAGCACCAGGGCAAGTCAAATACTTGATTGTGGGAATAGACTACTTCACGAAGTGGATAGAAGCAGAACCATTAGCCACTATCACCACTCAAAGAAGTCGCAGGTTCCTCTACAAAAACATCATCACAAGGTATGGAATACCTTATTCCATCACCACAGATAATGGAACCCAATTCACCGACGCCACCTTCAGAAGCCTGGTAGCCAGTATGAAAATCAAACATCAATTCACCTCGGTAGAACACCCACAAGCCAATGGGCAAGCCGAGGCAGCTAACAAAGTCATACTGGCAGGTTTGAAGAAGAGGCTACAGGAAGCAAAGGGAGCTTGGGCCGAAGAGCTCCCTCAAGTATTGTGGGCTTATAGGACGACCCCCTAATCCGCCACAGGAGAAACACCCTTCCGACTAGTTTACGGCGTAGAAGCCATGATTCCCATAGAAATCAATGAGCAAAGCCCAAGGGTAATTCTCCATGATGAGGTCGGAAATGTACAGGGGCACAAAGAGGAACTCGACTTGCTCCCCGAAGTCCGAGAGAACGCCCAGATAAGAGAAGCGGCATTAAAGCAAAGGATGACTACCAGATACAACAAAAAAGTCATTCGAAGAACATTTGCCGTAGATGACTTGGTCTTAATCAGAAACGACATCGGAGTCAACAAATCGGGAGATGGAAAGCTCGCCGCAAATTGGAAAGGGCCATACAAAATCAAGGAAGTGTTAGGGAAAGGTTATTATAAAATAACCGACCTGGACGGCACTGAGTTACCCAGGTCGTGGCATGCTTGTAATATGAAAAGGTACTACAGTTAAAAGCGAACTCTACTCCCTGATGTACTCTTTTCCCAGCTTCATGATTTTTTCCCAAAAAAGGGTTTTTTCTGGAGAGGGGTTTTTAACGAGGCATCATAGTAGAGGCTAAGGGAAAATATGCTGTCAAGACCCTTAGTAGCAAAAGGTACCTTCCCAATTAATAAAGATCTTTTTTACAATATCTCTCTTAATATCCTCCTTTAGTATTTTTAAGTCTTTCTACGAAACGCGCCGACTTAAGCTCGACAAAGCGTGAAAATCCCATGAACCGACCTAACATGGTCGTCAGGATAAAACGACGAGGTACAAGTCGGTGTAAAGAGGTTATATAAGTTGATCGTATTAAACTCGGGAACAGTCCGACTCATAAGTCGAAGACAAGAACCCGAGTAGAAAAACTCGGATATATTCCGAGTAAACGAAAAACGCATCACAAAAATAACCTAAGTCATAAAAACTCACTACAGCAAAGTTGAGTATAAAGGATAACAAAAGAGATATGGAAACCTGAAAAAGTTTAAAGTTTGCAGACAAACCTTTGCACGAAAAAGGCTCAAGAAAACAATGCAAGCTAACAAAAGGTTTTTTCGAAAGGATCAAACATATTCAAAGCAGAAAAGCATGTACACGCGCAAAGTAACTTAAACCCTTATCCAAAAAAGGGCGCCTACTTCGATTAGAAAACCCTTATCCAAAAAGGGCATTTATTTTGTCTAAAACCCTTATCCAAAAAGGGCAACAAACAGAATATTTTGTTTACGGCCTTAAAAGGCCAGAAGAAAATTGTTCACAACCACTAGCAAATAAATAGAAGTTTAAAAAAGAGGGGACCCACAGGCCGGGCCCCCATATAGCCACAAAGATAAAGAAGTCATTTTTTGGACGGAGTAGAGGAATCACCACCACCAGGAGGAACACCACCAGGACCGGGAGGAGGAGCCAAAGAGGAAGTCGGAGCGAGGGTCGAAGAACTCGGAGCATCTTTGGAATGAGGAGGAGACTCTATAATCCTCTGCCCCCGAGTCTTTAGGTCTGACTCGGAAAGGACCTCGGGAGCAGGAGGATCAACAATGGCGCCGTCAATCACCACTTTGTCAGGATGTAGTGGAGAAAGATCCAAGTCGGGGGCTATAACCCTGACCTGCTCCAAGAAAATTCTCCAAGACTCCTCGGCGCCATCGGCGATAGAGTCCTCCAAGTCAGCATAAGCATTCCGAGAGTTCACCAAATCCTTCTTCACCTCCACCATATCTTTAAATAGGCTTTGATAACTCTCCTGGGCTGCCTTCCTTAAATTTACCTCCATAGTACATTGGGCTCGCAGCTGGCTCTCCTTCTCCCGGAGGTCATCTCTCTCCTTCCTCAACTTATCCCTCTCCCCCTTCAACTCCCTCTCATGTTTTTCAAACATGAGAAGCCTCTCCTCCAGCTCCTCAACCTTTGGGGAAGTCCCCAAGGAGCTGAGGGGAGTCTTCTCAAATATGTCCAAAAGTTTGCCACAAACTCCCGCCGCCCTAAAACTTTCCTCGGCCAGAGCGGTAAGGTAGTTCCGAACAGAAACATCATCCATGCTTATAAGAGGATAGATGTTCTTTCGGACGAATGCAAGAGCATCCGCCTTAACCCCACCTTCCCAAGAAGGGCCAGACTCTGAAGTCTTGCGCTTCTTCTTATCCGGCTCGGAAGGGAGTTGGGCAGGAGGGAGTGGTCGAGCCAAACTTGAGGAGGATATAATAATAGGTTGAGAGGGAGTACCCACATTTCTAGGAGGAGGAGGAGGAGGAGGAGGAGAGATGACCGCCTTGGAACCCCCGGACCTAGACCGGGACTTTGCCTTAGCTTCCTGGATCCTTTGGTAAGACTCTTGAGCATTCTTTTTTGCCATATCTACAAAAGAAACAACCAAGTTACAAGTCGGTAAAATACAAGTCGGGCAAAACAACTCGGAAATAAGAAATGCATGCACTACCTATGCAAGATTGAACAAAAACCGACGTCCCCTGGAGGATTTTCCTCGTATCTAAGTATGGGGCCCTCCCCCATGCTTCTCGGAAAAACCCCACAATGGCCGCCTCCACCTCGTCTAGGTCATCTAGACCAATCTTTTCGCAAGGGGTGGCCGGCAGCCAGTAAAGGGGAAAGCGAGGGGAGGAATGCTCGTCCAGAAAAAAGGGGTGGTGACCCTCTACAGCTTGAACATTGAAGAAGAAGTTTTTGAAGTCATGGAAAGATTCGTCAAAAAGGGTGAAAATCCTCCGACCTTGAATGGCTCGGAAGGATACCCATTGTTGTTTGTTGTTTAGCCCACTAAAGGGCTTAGTCATATGGAAAAGATAAAAGAAGATTCTCAAGGAAGTCGGGAAGTCCAGAGCGTGGCTTATAAACTGATAAATCTTCAAAAAACCCCAGGAATTGGGGTGGAGTTGAGTAGGGGCAACCTTACAGTGGTGCAAAACGGATATCTCGAAATCTGAGAAAGGAAGAAAAACACCCAAACGGGTGATCATGCATTCATACATGAAGAAAAAATGAGGGGCCGCCTCATTAACTCTCCCAAAACAGACCCGGTCTTCAGGACCCGGGATTATCAGTTCATATTTGGGCTCGTCCTCGTCCGAAGTACAGAGCCTATGATGAGTACGAAGGTGAGTGATGAACTCAGCGTCGACCAACGGTTCCTCCCCAAGGACCGTATCGTCAACCCACTGAGAAAGAATGTCTACAGAAGCCATTTTTTATATATAAAGAAAAGTGGCAGGAAACCTACAAAAAGGAAAAAGAAAAAGAAAATCAAAAAACACGGCCACTAAAGAAGAGAGATTCGAAACTAGAATCTACAGGTCAACCTATCTACTCGCAAAACAAAACATGCAAACATAAAGCATGACATGGGAAAAGCAAAACTAACCTTTATCCGAAAATGGAGGTTGGAGAGGAATAGAAGTCTTCGAACGCAAGGATGCAGTACGAACAAGATAAGGAGAAGTTTGAAAGATCGCAGAAACGGAAAATGGAAAGAGAGGGAAAGTATTTATAAAAAAGGCTAAGGGGCATAATGGTAAAAACGAGGCAGTCATTAATGCGACTGCACCGTTACCAAAGCCCTCAATCCCTAAACGCTTCCCCAACGGACACGACGCTTGAATTGACGTAACTGTCAGAAACAAAAGGTCGCGAAAATCACGTCGGTTTCAAAACCCGTGAAAGTCGGCTACGAACCCGAGTTGAATACTTGAACCCAAGCCTTAAAAGGATCTTGGGCTCAAGTAGGGGCACTGTTCATACCCTGGCCCAATATTAAGGGCCCAGGTCCAATCGAAAGACCTGATCCAATAGATTAAGCCTAGCAAAGCACCGCACTCCACTTAAGAAGTCGGTGTCAACCACGACTTAGTATGAAGAAGTCGGTTATAAGATTAGCTGGCAGGTAAACACTCATTCAAATGAGTAACCGCCCCTAAAATCTCTCTAACCACTTCCTAAAGCCATATCTTAACCTCCCTAAGATAATGGGACGGTTAATATCCTAAAGATACGGCACTACTCCAACGGTGGTTATTGGCTCACCACTATAAATACACTGACACCCCTCAGGTATCTCTAAGTCCAATACTCTCTAAGACCTGCTTACACCCTTGCTAACTTAGGCATCGGAGTGTCTTTGCAGGTACCACCCCCCATTCACACGCGAGCACAAGTCGGACGGAGCCTCCCGAGTTGCAGAATCACCTGGAGCTCTCCCCTTTCATACACTTGGGCCGCCGAACGCCATCCATTGGGCTAATCTCCGGTTACCTACCGTAACAATTACATTTACGTTGACTGATGTATGTAGCTAAGTATTAATAAATTTAGTGTAGTTTTATGAAATTAAATGGTGAGAGAAATGGTCAACGAACTATAACTCAAATAACATAGTCTTTTCATACTCATTTAAGAAATTACAGGTTCGAATATTCTTAGGATATACTCTATCGATCTATCCTACCTTACCCGCACTCCTAATATACTATATATATATTATGTATGTAATAAAAAAAATGGATGTTGAATCCACAATTTTTCTCTTATAAAAATTTAAAATAACCATTAAACTAATTGATGATTATATTATTTGTAATTTTATATTAAATTTCTTTAAGATTTTATTATTTTTAATTTTAATTTAAACTTAATTTTTATTTTTTTATTTTATTAATATGTATGAAATTTAGAATAGTTGAATTTTATATTTGCTTAAATTTTTTTATTTTCCTGCGGATAGGATCCGGTAGGATAGGATTTAGAACTTTAGGGTGCAAATAGGATTAAAATAGAATTTAAAAAAATTTTAACCTGTAGATAAGATTAGAGTAGAATCCAAACCATATTTTATCGTACCCATTACGAACCCTATATAGAGATAGATAGATAGAAAAAATAAAACTTGGCAATGATGAATTTCTTGAAAATTCAGCGGAGGCAGGTTTGGATTACGGTGAATTATATGGTAAAAATATAAATTTATAAATATCTTTTTTATAGGATAAAAGAGAAATTAAAAAAGGTAAGATCCATACTTTGAATAGCAATAAAATAATAAAAAATAACTATAAAAAGAATTTATTTTTTCTTTCTATACCACTTCAATCTATATAGTAGAGTGCGCCTTGAATTATTGGTTGTATTATGTTGGTTTCAAGGCTTGAATGATTACTCAAACCATACACTCATGTCTACTAAATTAAAGATATTAAGATTTTTTTTAATGGTAGACATTTTTTATTGTATTATTATATGGTCATTATTTTAGTTCTTAGAATACATAGATGCCTCAGCCACACAAAATAATAAATAAATATGAAAAATTTTGGTTGAAAAATTAAGTTTGAGTTGCACACATACATCATTAGCTACAGCATAATTTATCGAAGATTTTATTGAAAATTGGTAGAAAAGATTATTTCATTTATTGGAGATTAACCGGCCATAAATTAAACGAAGTTTTTAATATTCATGAAGACGATCAAAAGAATTTATAAAAGATAGCATGTTATTTAAAAAATATATTTGAATTGTCTCTGATTTAAGTGATTTAATATGGGAATGTAATTATATATCAAAAATTGCGATACACAACTGAAAATGTTAAAAATGAAATAAGAATCTTTGATTACATATTCACTTTCTTTTATATTAAACGCTATTAACACTTTATTAGAATCATTTACCATTTGATTAGACACTGTTTATAGTTTATACTTTATAAATGCTATACTTTTTTTTTTTTTGATCTTGAATTAATTTTAATGCAACGCATAATTCTTGGTTTTTAAGCAATTTAAAATTTTGAGTTACGATTTTTAACAAGTTAATTATTCTATTTAATTTTTTTTATTTTGTATTCTACAACTTATTCGTATCCTCAAATTACAACAATTGACTTTATGTTTCTCTACTAGAATGATAAAAACTTTGACCTTTTTTTTATGCGTTATATTAATTTTAGCGATTTTTTTTTGAAGTTCTTATTTTAGAATCTTCCTTAAAAATAGTTTTATCTTTATTCTTTTTCTGTCTCTAACGGTGTAGAGACCCTCAGTTTTAAAAATATAAATATAAATAAGTTATAATTTATTTCATAAATTGGAGTTTTTTTTTTACCATTAGAAATTATTTTATTATCAGTAATTGAACTAATTTTATAACTATTTGAATTCAATCAAATTCATATTTTTATATATATAAATATTTTATGATGAAATATTTTACATAATTAAAATTATAATTCCAGTAATTTATAAATAATGAAACTTATATGTATATTTTAATTTGATAATTGATATTGTAATTATTTAAAAATAGAGTTTAGATCATAATATTATTATCGAGTTTGATACTTAATTATATGAATAAATATCAGTACTCTTTGGTGAGCTTAGCTTTACTAATATTTCACCAAATATCTTTTATCCTTAAATTACTAATATCATTTATATTAATAACTCATATACTTTCAGCTTTATAAATATTATTGCTCTAATTGTATTATTATTATTACTATTACGTTTATTATTATTATTATTATTATTATTATTATTATTATTATTATTTGATTTACCTATTTTCGATTACCTAATCTATGCTTACGTTTATATTTATATATATATAAATATAAAGACTATGCATATACGTATTAATGTACTTCAATCATTAATTCATTATATATAAATATGTCCACTAAAGTTTATCATTATCGTTATGTATATATAATAAAGAAAGCTAAGGCGGCTTATATATATATAATAAAGAAAGGCAAAGCGGTTTACTAATTAATCATATATATATAGATATATATATGATCAGCATATGTGGGAGAAAAAAAGGAAAGAAAACGGCGAGAGAGAAGAGCGTGACTGATGTAAACCCCTTCGAACGTTCTGCTTCGATTTCTGAAAATCTATAACTCCAATCAAAAATCTAATCCGGTAAAAGTATTCGTAACCTCCTTCTCTACACGTTGACACCATTTTTGATTAGTAGAAGTTGACAATGGCGTAGCTCCTCTTTTCTTTGGATTTGGCCAACGAGAGTTTTAGGAGGCAAAGACGATTCTGGACGTTTTCTTCTTCGATAGCTCGGTCAGAAAGCTTCTCCAGAGCTTTGAATATTTTGATTCCGTACGAAGGTATGGTTTTGGTTTCTCGTAGTTAATGTTTAATGTCACGTGAAAACTTAGGCTAGAAGACCTTAAGATAGGAATGAACTGAGTGAATAATTGATGGATTGTGTATATGGTATAAAATGTGAGGTTTAGCTGTTGTCAATAATTTGCTGTTGAAGTTGGTCGGTTTGGAAAAAGATTTAATATTGGTATTTGTTTGATTATGAAATAATTTGTTATTGGAAATGATTTGAAGGATTGAGAGGCGTTTGATTTGATAGTTGGGACCCTTGAAGGGTGGCAGAAATTCGAGCTTTAGAGGAGATACTGCCAAAATTTCTTTAAGAATTGGAGTTTGATTTGAAGTGGTATTTTAAAAAGAAAGAGATTATTATGTGGCTTGTGTATTTGAGACTATTTATTGACCCTCTGTCGCAAGATGTGACCGGGCACTTTAACACCCCGGATTCCCCCATGGGCATGCATATAAATATGAATATTGAATATTATTGAGCTTGGAGTTTAACTCCATGGAATACTATGTTATTGAGCTTGGAGTGTGACTCCATGGAATATTATATTTGAGCTTGGAGTTTGACTCCATGGAATATTATTGAGCTTGGGGATGCGCGCACAGAGGGACTGTCCAATGGTTAACTACCAGGACTTGTCGGGTTGGCTGTATAACCGACAGATGAGACTCATCAGCCATAGGACAGGCATACATCATATGCATTTGTTTGTTTGCTTGAGTGTGCATTGTTTTGGTTTGCTTAACTGTTTAATTCTGCTTATCCGCTACTTGTTCTACTTGCTGTAAATGCTTCTCTACCTGTGCTTTTCTTGCTTGGACTATATGTGTATGTTTTCTGAGAAATCCTTCTTGGCGAAGGTGTGAGGAGAGAGGATTGTTCCACCAATGATTCGGAGGATTAGAGGAGACAGAACGTGAATTATTAGGTTAAAGTTAGATTCCGAATTAGAATACCTTAGACAACTTACCTAATTTCTGGTTTAGTTGAATTCTCAAGCTGAAATCTGAGTGTCGAAGTTCTAGGAATGCCTCTGGCTTTCCCGAGACCTTTTATATTAACTATGCGGGCACCTTTACCATACTGAGAACCTCCGGTTCTCATCCCATACTATGTTGTTGTTTTTCAGATGCAGGTCGAGAGACACCTCGTTGAGCGTTTGGGTATCCTCCTTACGAGCGAAGAACTGTCTTTTGGACTGTCATATTTTGTTTTAGGCTATGTATATATGTTTATAAAATCTCCGCATGTATATTTTGTGTTTTGTCCCTCCTAGAGGTCGACTTGGAGATACAGGGGTTTATTTTGTGGTTTGAGTTTTATTTTGGGTTGTGTATATACATAATTATATACTCTGGTCGGCCTTAGCTTCGCAGGTCGAGTCTGGAGCTTGCTATCTGAGTTTTGGAACTCTGATATGTATATATATGTGTTCAGTTATACTTCGATTTTACCTGTCCGTTTTACGAATTATCCATGCGAGTGTGTCACGATTTTCTGTTTATTAATTTGTTTAGCTTGTTCATCAAGGCTCCTAGATATGATTTCACCCAACTATATCTATGTAAATATCATTTTCTTTTAGAGGTCGTAATACCTTGCCACCTCTGCTTTACGACTTAAGCGTAAGGCCCTGTGTGGTAGGGTGTTACAAACGGTAACTATCCTTTAAATTTTAGATACCTGCCTCTGATCTTATATGTATTTTTTTTTATAAGAAATGAATAATTTTTTTATACAGTTAAAACATGCTTCTTTTCAAAAGTATTACTTACTCTTTTATAAATTTTACAAGAACAATTTACATTAGATTTTCTCATTTTAACATAAATTGATCATTCTCCAACATTACCCAAATTTTTATGTATATATATTTACTTGATTATGTATTTAGATATTCTTTAAACTTCCTGAAATAATATTTTTATCTTTATTTCAGTTAATTTTTATTTGACAAACTTCACATAATTTATTTTCGTTTGAATTTAATTTAGCATAACACATTATTTATACATTTGTTATTTTTTTAAAAAATATTAGACTCATATCTTTACTTATTTTAAACCTACTTGTTTCTAAAGTACCATCTATTTTTTTTTTTATTAATTTTATAGGAACACCTTACGTTAAATTTTCTTCCTTAAACATAATTTGGTTCTCTTTCAGCATTGTTCTAATTTCTATGCATATTTTTACTCCTAATTGATTATTCAAATAGTTTAGAACATTCATCTATGTCATTGCTTACATTTTTTTTATGAATTCTATACTCTTTGATTTAATCTTAAATTGATTTTTGCACCACAAATAATTTTTGAATTTTTGAAAACCTTATCATTGGTTTTAGTTGTCCTCATTTGTGAATTTGTATTTGAATTTTTTTTTGACTTATTATACTATCTTTTCTTTTATTATTCTTACCAAAATTTCATGATCTAAACATGAAAATATTTAAATTACAAAAATAGGATTATTTTGATTTTTTATTCTTTGGTCTTGTCCGTATTTTTAACTTTTAGCAATTATAGCCGAGAGTAGCTAGGGACTAGGTTTCAGTTTCGTTTTGCTCAGTCTCATGCTGGTATTAAGTATTAATTAGGGGTGTATATTAAAAAATTATAACTATATTTTAATTAACTAATTTAATAAAATAATTTTAAAAATTATATTTATATTTTTAAAATTGTTTAATTAATACTAAATTAAAAAAATTAATTTTTAATTGATTAACTAAAATTAAAATCAAATTTATAAAACTCTAATTTCAATTTTTTAAATTAAAAATTCAATTTAAAAAAAAAAGTTTTTTTGGTAGATATAGATTTTTTGTTCAAAGTCTAATTTTTTTTGCCCAAAACCAATTTTTTTTCAAAAACCACTTTTTTATCCAAAAACTAATTATTTTTGTAAAATTAATTTTTAAAATTTTTAACCAATTAATAATTAATTTTATCATATAAAATTAAT
This sequence comes from Arachis stenosperma, assembly GCF_014773155.1. Taxonomy (NCBI): domain Eukaryota; kingdom Viridiplantae; phylum Streptophyta; class Magnoliopsida; order Fabales; family Fabaceae; genus Arachis; species Arachis stenosperma. The sequence goes on from NC_080378.1 coordinate 114,710,514, forward strand.
TTAATTAATTAATCAAAATTAAAATTTCAGTTAAACAAAAAAACAAGTTTTAACTTTTAAATTAATCAAAAACCATGTACAATCCCTAGTATTAACCATAGAAAGAAGAAGATAAGAGAAAAGGAATGACGGAGGAACAGAAAGAGATGCCATACGTGTGTTTCAAGACGCTAGACAAGGTTTATGGAATCGACGTCTGCGATTTGCTTTCTCCGCCCAAGGAGGAGGAGCAGGCGGTGGTGACTTGGGATTCTCTTCCTCCGATTCCAGCTGCTTTCAAGGCTGATCTTCCGGCTTTCTGCACGCGGCTTGTGGAGTTCGACTCCAACTTCTATCTCCTCGGAGGTCTTCGCTATTGTCCTGCCGGCTATGCTTGTGATGGTCCTCCTTCGGTCAAAACATTCCAACTTCTTCTCGAAGCAGAAGCAGTTAACGTGCAAGGAGGTGGACTTAATCCCTGAGCCACCTATGAGCTTCTACAGTAATTTTTTTTTCGGAATACGTAGAAATCAAGGGGGGTTATTATTTCATCAAGTTCAATCCTATAATGCCTATTCAAGAAGTACCAGATCGGTTCTGGGCTCTGCGCTCGCGTACATATGACTGGAAATCTAATGTATTTGAAACACAACATTTTGTGTTTGGGGACAAAATATATTTTCAAACCATTTATGTTACAGATGAGGCGTATGAGGCATTTACGAGGATAAAGCCTTCGCCCAATGTTGGAGAGTTTGAAAGTGTGCTTTTTTATTCCTTTGATCCACATGGACTAAACTGGGGGCAGCTGATGCATTCATAGATTCTTTCGGTTTTACTGTTCAGGGCAGACGTCGCTTCCACTGTCCCATTATGACACTGCCTCTTCCAGGTACCATTATCAGCAATTCCAATTGTTTGTTTGTTTGTTTCTCTAATTTAATTATCCTTCTTATATGGTGGATCAAAAAAGTTATTTTTCTCAGCATAAACATACTAAAATTGATATGGAATTGAATTGAATTAAAATTCGTATCTGCTTGGCCTGGGATAGTTTGTTAAAGTACACAATTTAATTGAATTGAGTTTTGTTCGATTATTAAGAATATTTGTAATTACAATAGCAGTGAAACGTACTACAATCCATCCTTGTAATTGAATTGAAATCTAGTCATTATGTTTTTTGTTGCAGACGACAGGGATTATACCTTTTATCTTTCTGCTTCTCATATTGAAAAATCCGACCCTTTTGGTGAATGGGAACATGGGTATAAAGCAACCTTACATGCCTTGCTTGTGAACAAAAGAGGTGTTCGATTTGTTCAGCCAATCGAGGGTTGTTTTGACGGCATCCAACCTGCATTTTCTGCTGCATGTCCGGCTCTCGTCTACCTTGGTAACAACATGATTTGTGCCATGTTAATTGGCTTTGCAGATGAGTATGATCATTCTAGAACTCCATTGATTTGTCTATCTGTATTTCATTTATCTATCATGGAGGATGCTATTGATATGAATTACAATAACATTAACAGTCCTGCTTCTCATAAGGTTCAAAATTTCTTAACTGTTAATGTAAAGAGTAGACATATCTATTCCATGGTAGATTATTTGAATTTTTGTCGGATAGGGGATGACTATTACTCATTTTTAACTGACATTAGGGAATTTCTTTGGATGGAGTCAAAGGATCCTCCTCTTTTTCCTGTGTCAAAGAGGCCAAAGCTCTTCTAGAGTTATTTCCATTTTAACATACTTCTTTTATTGATGTTTTGTTTAGATTTTCCTTGGATGTATTTATGGTTTAAGAATTAAGAAGACATGTTACTTCTAACTGTATTTTGTGGATTTGGAAACTTCACAGAGAAAGAATTGGGTTGAATTTTTGAAAGAATTCCTTTGTAATTCAATTCTCACAACAATTGTTCAATTTGGGATGAATGTGATGTTATTAATCGTATTTATAATTTCTTTTTCGTTAATAATACAAGATGCGGGATTAAGATGGGCACAAATAATATTTTTGTATCTAAGTTAGGCTGTTTCATCAATTGGCAAATCGATATTTAATTAGATTAAGAGAAAGAAAACTAAAAAGCATACCATGCATGTGAATAGTGAACAAGACCCTTGTCTTTTCTTCTGATGATGATAATGTGCAACAAAGCTCGATAACAGGGTTGTTGCATGATTCCATTTTCCGTGTTGCATTGCTGCTGTGTATATACTCAACACTCAATGACGAAGATTCTTCACTACTTGTTCGATTCGTCGCCGGCAAAGAGCGCAACTGGTTAAGTGTAAAGAGTATGGTAGCAATAGTGAATTGGTTTCCTCCAAATGCAAAATGGATTGTAAGCTAGCTTAACTCAAAACACAGAGTAGCTCAATTGGAAGACAGAATTGGCTATGCTATGTTTTGTGACTTTGTTTTAATAACTTTTTAGTTATGGTTGTATGACTGATAAATTTGAACATCAATACATGCATAATTTTACGGTCGATTAACATAATTTATTTGTTTGTTCTTGAATTCTTGTTTATGGCAGGGTCCTCAACCACTGTTGCCCTCTGTTGCATCAGAACCAGAGATTGTTAGATATTGGTATCCTTGTCTTAGGCCGATTCTTGGCGAGGAATCATGGAAACCACAAAATGAGTGGGTAAATTTGAACCTGCCAATGTTAATAAATTAGATCGAGTGAATTTATATTTAAAATTGTGATGAGAAATGAAACATATATACTCTTTGATTCATTCTAATTGGTATGTGGATTATTATTTTGTTATCAACTCTTTAAGGGTCTAATATTTTGATAAAAGGAGATATAAAAGGGAAGATGCATATACAATATTATTGCATTATTATTCACAAAGTGTTGTAAGTCATTCCCTTCACAAGTTTCAATTTGGAGAAAGACCAATAATTATAGTGAGTAATTTTATCGAAAAAAAAATTCACTCTCCTCTCTTAAAAGATATTAAAATGACATTTTTTTTTTCTCTATTTATAAAATATACACTCTTCTCCTTTATAACTTTTAAAAAAATTTTTTTTAATCTATTTTGAATTTTTTACTGTTAATTATTATCAACTTTATCTATTTTTTTAAAAAATTATTTTTTACAAAAAATCCTTTATCAACAATTTAATTTTTTACAATTAATTTTTTTTATCAAAATATCCTTTAACAAATTACTTTTCTAGTGACTAAATTATATTTATACTAAAATATCTTTCAAAATATTTTTTAATAATTAAATTATTTTTTGCTAAAATACCCTTCAATAATTTTTTAGTTACTAAATTATAATTTTACCAAAATTTTCTTTAACAATAATTTTTTTTGTATGTTTTACCGTTAATCTCATGATATCAATGCATATTATTAAAAACAGTTTTATAAGTTTGGTTTAATAATTTTTATATATTTTTCTATTAGTCTCACGGAAAAGAATTTTTATTTTAATGTTAAAATAATATACATTGATATCACAATTTAATCACTAGAAAAATAATATTGAAGAGTATCTTAATAAAAAGTAATTTATAATTATTATAAAATATTTTAAAGAATATTTTGGTAAAAATACAATTTAATCACTAGAAAATATTTTTGTTAAAGAATATTTTGGTATACAAAATTTAATCACAAAAAATAAAAAAATTAAAGGATATTTTTATAAAAAATAATTTAATTTTTCTTAAAAAATGGATAAAGTTAATATTAATAACACAAAATTTTAAGATGAGTTAAAGAAGAGATTTTTTAAAAATTATAAAGGAAAAAAATGTATATTTTATAAATAAAAGAGAAAAAAATATCATTTTAGTATATTTTAAAAAAGAAGAGTGAAATTTTTTCCAAAAATAAATCAAAATTATTTACCTTATACGGTACTACTGTAGCTTCGTCCTTGTATCTTCGTAGGTTCCTCTTCCCCAAGAAAAAAAATAACACGCTTTGCTATTGACTATTGAGCTGTTACTACTTACTTTGTTTTTCTGTTGAACCTTGTATATTTTGTAGCTTTATTTAATTTTTAATTAATTTTTTTATAATTTAAAACAAATGAGTTGCGTCCATATATATTTTGAAACGAAATTCATAAATATTTCAAACAGTTCACTAGCTATTACAAAAAGAAAAAGAAAAAGTATATAAAACCAAAAAATTACTAGCAAAAAACTAAACAAAACTACATTAATTTATATTAATAATTAATTTTAAATTTTTTAAATTTTAAATTTAAAAAATTTAAAATTAATTAAGTAAACATAATTAAAATTTATAAAAGCATTCCTCTTCTCTCTCACATTAACCTACCCACCACTAACAATCACACACACATTTCTCTCTCTCACTAATGTTGCTGGAAGCGCTGGCGACTTCCATGTTCTCCGCAACGTCCTCAACAAGCGCATCCAAGATAACTGCTTCAACACGAAGTCTACCTTCGACTTCGTCATCGACAAAACCTTCTCCTTTTACCTCCTCAACCACCTCCTTCAAACTCTATCTATCCTCAACTGCGATGTCACTCGCAAAAACGCGTTTGATTCTCTCATCACACGCCTCTGCAAGCTCCAGCGAGATGGTCATCTTCAAGAATTACAATCATCCGTCGAGCAACACCTCTAACCGATGTGATGAAGGAGGTATTTAATTAAATACAGTAGCATTTGCACCTGTGAAAGCCATGCACTAAACTAATAAATAGTAATAAACAGGATGGAAATCAAGGTGATGCGATGCTACCGTTTCTACTCCTATTGTCATAATAGATCAAGATTTCGATCCCCATTGAGAAAGATGGTAGATGATAGAGTTTTTATTTTGTATTCAACATATATGTTTGTAGTTAGGGATTTGTTGTCTTTCTGTGTTTTGGAATATTAGGTATTTTTTGATGATTAAAGAGACTGCAAACTACATAATTACAGAATTATAAAAAAAATATTTATTTAATATGAAAAAAACATTCTAATACTTAATAAAAGAAACATCCAATAATATTTTAGCAAAAATAATTAAATATCTATAAAATTTAAAAAAAATATGAAATTTTTAAAGAAATAGAGACATTCACATTTGCAATACAAAAAAATTCGAAAAATATACAAAAGAATATCCATTTAGTATGAAAAAGAAACATTTTAATATTTAGTAGAAGAAACATCCATATATATTAACTCGTAAAGATTTTGAATTTACCCAAAGGTATTTGACTAATTTTTGACTAATACGCTTTTGGTTCCTAACATTGCTCTTACAAAAATAGTAAAAGAAATACTAATGTGACACTGACATATGACGTGGTATTACCAAACTAGAAAGAGTTGTTACTTTCAAAAAGAAAAAAGGAAATAAGGTTGTTTGAATTTTAATATACGATAACAACCTATATGAATTACATCGATTTAATTGAGTTCTTATTATAAATAAGGCCGTAATATATATAAATCATTTCATTAAAAAGAAGTGGTGCTTTTCTCACAAAAATAGTTGAATATGGCTTAATTGATAGGAAATGAAGGTGGCAATTAGCATTAAGCATTTAGCAAATTGCAATTAAGTCAATAAGATGTCTGATTCTTAACAATCAATGAATCCGTTTGTCTATTATAATTTCTATTTTCTATGTCTCTATAACCTGATTTAAATTAGTCCTAATAGATATTACCAGAATAAAAACTAAATTTATTAGTTATTTAGTTGTATTATTAATATTATAAGTGACATGATATTTTATGTTGTTTTATTTATATTAGAATAATTTTAAATATCTTTTTTACTTCAACTTTTTTCTTTGTATTCTATTTTTTTCTTTTTTATTAGAGATTTTATTTTCAAAAAGTGTTAATTAAAACTTAAAAGAATAATTCATTGTCATCTCATAATTATAATTATATAATTATTATACTAATAAAAATTGAAAAGATGTGAATCTAATATGGAAAATGTGATAGACAAACGAATATAAACAAAATGCTTCTCTATAATTGTCCTTTCTCTGTATAATTATTAGGGAAAAAGACAGATAGGTTCCTGACTTTTCAAACTTTTGACAAATACATCCTTCACAAAATTTAAATACAAAAAAGTTTCTGACTTTAACAAACGGAGGACAATTTAGTCCTTCTGTCTATTTGCCTCTCATACACCTAACGGAACTGGCTGACGTGGCTGAAACGGTGTACAGGTGTCCGTTACGGTGCCACGTTGGAAGGGGAAAAAAGTTCGAAGGACAAATAAGTCCTTGACGTCATTTTACAAATAAAGTTCGAAGGACAAATAGGTCTTTGAGATTTTTTTTTCATTATACTTCTATTATGCTTCTATTATGAGAATTTAGTTTATAAAATTAGGCTAATTTTTTTTTGTATGGAAAAAATATTGGTGTTTTTGTTGAAAATGGGAGAATGTGGTGTAATTATAGATGGGTGGATTTTTTTTTGTGGGAAGTCAACACGTGGGGGGCGTGGTGAACCCGTGGCATCATTCTGGCCAACACGTGGGGGGCGTGTTGAACACGTGGCAGCATCTTAGCCAACACGTGGGGGCGTGTTGAATAATTTCCACAATACTGTAATACACTTCAAATGTCAATATTCAACCAAAACACCAATTTTTTTTCCATATTAAAAATAATTTCTGATAAAATTATGCTTGTATTTTGAAATCTAGTTAACTTGTTTTATTCTACAATTTAAATTATTTGTATTAAAATTGTAGAAATTGGGCTTGTTATGTTTCTACTCTTTTTCTTAAATTGCATTAGTTTAGTTTTAGTGCATTTGTGTATTATATTAGAATTTGTTAAATTGCATTAGTTCAGTTTTCATCATACCAGTGGCATTAGTTAGCATTAGTTCATTTATGCATCAAGTTAGCATTAGTTCATTTGTGCATCATTCATGTATTAAGTTAGCATTAGTGCATTTGTGTATTATATTAGAACTAGTATTTTTATGCATAATAACATTACGAGAATATTTTTTTTTAATTATAGTTCACTTTGTTCTAACAGTATAAATTATGCATGACACAAAAGATTTATAAAATCAAACTACTTTTACAAAAAAGTCGTAAGTTGACAAAAGTTTCTGACTAAGAAGACCAAGATATCTGCAAATAAAAAATTAAATAATAAGACTTTTAGTTATTATGTTTATATGAAAAAGTCTAATTTTTTATTAGTAATTAATTTTAACATTCGTTATCTAAAATTTAAAATAATTTAATGTGTATAATTTTACATTTAAAATATTTTAATTGTAAAAAAATATCGAATGACATATTTTGATTTGTCAAATTACTAATATAAAATATAATTATATATAGAGTAAAAATAGTAGAGAGAAATATAAAAATGGAGAGAGGTAGATGAGAGAATTTAGGAAATGAGTTTATTAATTTTGAAAAAAAAAATTCTCAAGGACCTATTTGTCCTTCGAACTTTATTTATAAAATGACGTCAAGGACTTATTTGTCATTCGAACTTTTTTCTCCTTCCAACGTGGCACCGTAACGGACATCTGGACACCGTTTCAGCCACGTCAGCCAGTTCCGTTAGGTGTATGAGAGGCAAATAGACGGAAGGACTAAATTGTCCTCCGTTTGTTAAAGTCAGGGACTTTTTTGTATTTAAATTTTGTCAGGGATATATTTGTCAAAAGTTTCAAAAGTCAGGGACCTATTTGTCTTTTTCCCTAATTATTATAGTCAATTGCTATGTTCTTTCTAGGTTCATTTTGGGTTCTTTCTATGTTTCTTCTTTATAATTTACTCAATTTTTAATTATATCACTATAACTTCGAAAATTGAAATTTATAATATAGTCCCCTAATAACTTCTTAGTTATTGCTTATTACAAAATATGTCAAGTGTGTTATTAGAGACTTGGCACTTATTTGAATTTCAAATAAAACAATAAAATTGCACATTATAAGTTGGATCACTTTAGTTGAAAATTTCAAATAAGACTTTGAATAAAAATAATTACCGAGTTTGACATGGCTAATATTTCCTAGTGTTTCTTCATAAAATGAAAGGTTATGAAAGTTAAAATAAAGGGACAAATTGTCAAATAGTAACAAATAGAAATCACATCTTACTATAGTATAATATGCATAAACTACCACTGCAAATTATAATGCAAAAAAATAGCAATTTGTAAACTACTATAGAAATGTATGGGCCTATAAATATCAATAATGCAGAAACTAAGGTGATATGTGACAAGAGCTAGTCTTCAAAATTAACCAAGGAGAAAATGCAAGAAAGTACTATGTGAAAACTGACAAGGCTGATCTAAGGGGCATATGAAATCACCTGGAGGATGCAGATTGAGGGTTAACTGGTTTAGATTCTGTTTTCTTGTAATTTCATACTTTTTTAAGTTTCTTCCTCAAATTAGATGCACTAGCTTTCTTTTAGCTATTTTGGTCTTTAAATTACATGTACTAGTTTTAAATATCTCTTCTTGCTTGCTTGGTCTTTACACCCTCATATTACATTAAAAAAAAAAAAGGTATAGTCTTTTGTGCATTCTGTTATCAATTCTGCATGAAAATCATTACACAGATCATACAGGTTTCTTAGTTTGAAAGCAAACTGATCTCAAAACTTATTTCTTTTAAAATGTGGTGTTTTTACTGGGAATGTGTTGCTCTAAAATCTGCAGCTTTCGTACCTTGATCTGTTTAAAGGTCAATATTTTGGTTAAAGAAGATATAAAAGGAAGGTGCATATATAATATTATTGAAGTAGTATTCACCGGTTGTTGCAAGTCATTCCTTATTTAACATACATATTCTAATTTGCAGAAAGACCAATATATTTACAATGAGTACTTTTTTCAAAAAGCAGAATTTCCCTTATACTGTTTACTTAGGGGATGATATCAGATGCAAGAATTCCTGAATTGCCTTTCATACTATCCATCCACATTATTGTCCAGTATTCAGACAGAGATTGAGATACACAAAAGTGAATGTAGGTACATCAGTTTGTACTACAAGGTGGAATTAGAGCCATGAAGCTTTTGCTAATGTTGGAAAAGCTAATGCAGTGTTCCCCCTTGCTGCCTCAGCAAATAAATAAGTATATTTCAATAACATCATAAATGAAATTAGGCACACTTTATTCAGAAGCAGCTCCTAATCACCAGGAACCCAAATACATACATTTATGGGACTAAGTATATAGCTTATTCTGATATTTACATGAAAAATCTGGTATGTACTAGTAATTAGTAATGCATGCACATTTTCAAATTCCCTGTTGAGTTGAACTTTAAAGGATGGAATGAAAACACCACCATAAATGTTGTATATCGCAGGCACTTGCATCGTCCCTAATATATATACAGGGGTTAATTAATAATAACTTTTGATGAAGTAACTAACTTTCTTTCATTCTTCTTCTGAGTCAACCCAACAGCTGGTAGTAAAGTTGTTCTATTTCAACTGTTACTGAAGCTCCTTCTGCTCTCTGACATCTGAACCACTCCAATTGTGTGTGTTACAATTTCCGTGTTCTTTCTATATTTCAAAATCTTAAAGATTCTTTTCCAATACCAAAAAAGAAAACAAATACCATTAACAAATATCTTCTTAAAGACATAAGGTATCTTCTTTTTGCCACGAATATCATTAACAAATTAAAAGATACATATATTCAAACAGGATAATCCCAAGAAGTGGAAAATGCACAAAGCTCTGTGAAGAAAGTTTTACCAAATAACCATATGGATAATACAAGATATCAAAATGAGAGGTTCTACACTGTTATTTTTAGTACTGTCAATGCTATATATGCAAGAACACAATTTATAAAAATTAGACATGCACCCATTACAAAAGTAGTGCTTATCACAAACTCTACTAATTGAACGGAATCTCATCAGTATTAATTCCAGCCTCATCAATGTTTGGCAGTGTGTCAATAGTCTCCAAGACTGTGAGACTATTTAATTCATATATGTATATGCCTTGTCTTGTAAAATGAGAACGAGTCTGCAATGAAAAGAAACAGAAGAGAGATGGGATTATTCTTAACAATGATAGTGAATATTGAGAAAATGGCATGATGGTGTAATCAAATATTCATAAAATAGATCAGAGTCCAAGCAACTTCACTAGTACCCAACTTCGTTGAAAACCACCACCAACCATCTTTGATGAGCACTCGATACCCAAGAATTGTCCAATAACATTTTAGCAACAGTAAATCATGAGTGCACACAAAACAAAACATAACAAAATAGGAAAAAAGTTGAAAAAGTTGAGATTTTTAGCTTTCTCTATTGGAGTTAGAAAGTTTAATTCCCAAAGAGCAACAGAAGTGATTGAATTAAACAAACAGAGGCGTCTTGGGAACAAAGATAGTTGTATCACTCAGAACAATGAAGACAATCAGATCATAGAGAAAGCCCAATCAAAACTCACACACAACACAACGAAGAAAAGCAACTACCTTATCACCAACACCAACAATAGCAAGAAGACTTGAGCTGAACAATATCTCAACAATAATAAAACCTCCAACACCTAGGAGATGGAAAAGTTCATAAATATTTAAGAAGATAGCAGGGCATGTGAAAAATTGAAATATTCATGGAGTTTGAGCTATACATGTTTGGTGAAAAAGCCTTCCTGTATTGGTATTAAATATTCTGAATCCAACTCTGGTGCCAATGGTGAGGCAACTGTAGCAAAGAATAATAAAATTAGTGAGAGGGAGGGTTTAATTGATAATGAAAGAACTCGAAAAACAGAGTAAATATTTTTATTACTCAAGTCAACCAATATCCTTTTCCTTTTGATGTTTACAAGTTTTCCTTTATTTTATTCATTTTATCTAAAATAGTTATTTAGAACCCATGGTCAGACTTTCAGTTCCAGAAGGCATTTGTTTGGCAGTATTGGTAATATTAGACTAACAATTGGTTTCCACCAATTTTTTATGCTAGTATCTCAAAACAAGTTAGCCTACTACAATCCAATAAATTCCAACCAGAACAGGTTTTTCTTTCAACAAGGAGGCTTTTTATTTCAATAAGGAGCGCAAAATTCTTTGAAACATAGTCACCGACTCAGCGGTAGCTGAGATGAAAGGGGAACATATGCCTTAGAAAACAACCAAAATTCATGACATGTATGTTAGTCATATTGATTGCAGTCTACTCAGTTAGCAAAGGCAGCAAATGAAACAAGCAGTATTTCAACCCAACAAGTAGAAATCACAAATTAAACAGAAATTACCAAGATCCAGATTTTCTTTTAGATAGTTTATAGATAACTCAACCTAAATTTGGAGAGTAAGACATTACATCATTCAACTCCAGGGACACATAAGTATAATTACTACCCAAAATTTTAATTATTCATATAATTACTACCCAAAATTTTAATTATTCAACTTTCGCATTAATAGGGATTAAAATAAGCTATAAACAGAAACTTCCTATATCTGTTTAAACAACTTCACTAACAAACATTTTTGCAATCCTGATACTACAAGTCTACAATCATCGTTGGCATGGAAATTTGCTGCGTCCCAGTGATGCTTGCTAATAACAGTTTGAATATCATCGAGAGAAGAAAGACGAGGCAAGTTGTAAATAATCTCATCTTTCTTTAATATAAACCACAGCGCAAATTACAATGCAAAAATAGCAATTTTGTAAATTACTATCCAAATGCATAGGCCATAAGTATCAATAATGCAGAACCAAGGTGATATGTAACAAAAACCAATCTTGAAGATTAACCAAGGAGAAAATGCAAATAAGGTTTCAAGTGTCTGAGTATTGAAAAAAAATCTAACTAATACAACCAGCACAGAACAATTTAAATTATTGGATAGCACAATGGTTTAAACTTCATATTTTTAGCAAATCAATTTGGGAGATGGCACATAGTAGTTGAGGAACCATACTCTTTTCATGTTAGATTTCTGAAATCCAGCCCTGTGGAATTATTCATATCCTTGCATTTGTTACTCAATGAATTGTGACAATATAGCCCTCAAAGTAAAAGCAAATTATAATATCTTATTCTGCGGTGCCCATTTTACTATTCTACCCTTCTCTCTCGCCGCACTTTTCACTTCTTCCGGAATTGACTTGATCGTTTCTGGTCTTATCACCCATAGAAACCTCTGTTCGCTGTTTGCTAAGTCGTACGCTACTTCGATTAGTTCCTTCTCTTCCCAACTTGCTATGCTTCCTAAACTAGCATACAGAACTGAAAGCAGCTCTTGTTCGTTCAGCCGCGTTCAGTTGTTCGTTCAGCCGCGTTCAGTTGTGTACGTCAGTTTAGAAAGCATAGCGAGCTGGGACGAGAAGGAACTAATCGAAGTGGCCTACGGCTTAGCAAACAACGAACAGAGGTTTCTATGGGTGATAAGACCATAAACTATCAAGTCAATTCTGGAAGAAGTGGAAAGTGCAGCAAGAGAGAAGGGTAGAATCGTAAAATGGGCACCGCAGAGGGAAGTTTTGGCGCAAGGGAAGCTTTTCATATCCCTTGTCAGGATAGCTTTTGTGGAAGGCTTTTAAGCAAAAATGCTCAAGGGAACTCTTAAAGCTCAATCCCTGGAAGATTAAAGCTCCAACAAAAGTCCTCCTTTTCCTATGGTGTGCTCAGCATGAAAGACTTCCGACTATGGATCTGCAACACAGTAATAGTTGATGATTCAGAATAAATTAAAACAAGTTTTTGATCTTTTTTTTCGAAACTGGCATCATTATTCAGCTTCATTCACTGTATTCCCTTTTAGATTGTGTGGTGCTCCTTACTTGTTAGCTGAAAGACATTGACCTCAAGTCGTCCCAAGTCCCAACATCTCTGTCAATGGAAAAATTGTACGAATTGGGTTACTTTGTCCTTGATTCTAATTTATTTGATGGATGCAACATTTTTTAATCTTGTTGGAAGTTTCATTTTGATGTGTTTTGTTATGACTTATGGGACCGGATTCAAAAGTACTACTAGTTAAAGAAAGGATAATTCCATAGAAAATAAAAAATAACTTTTTTATATCTGATAAATACATAAAAATTATATAAAAAATGGTATGAATATAATTTTTCTATATATTTAAAGTCAACTAGGCTAATTTTTTTTTATATTGTGTTGTTATTGGTGTTTTTCATTAATATTATAATGTTTTGGTGTAATGCAGTGATATGGGATAAAAAGAAATCGTGAGTAACGATTTCAAATAAGACAAAAAATTAAAAAAAGTTAATAGAAATCGTTAGTTACGATTTCATATAAGACAAAAAAAATTAAGAAATCGTGAGTCACGATTTGAATTTTTTAATTAAAAAAAATATGATTTATGAAATCGTGAATAACGATTTCTTTTATTATACAAATCGTAAGTAACGATTTACATTATACATCACACTTGTGAAATACACCCATTTCAACTCATATCAACGTATTACACCATTTCATCCATCATATAAAAAATAATTAACGAGTCAACTAATTTGATACAAGAGTTATTATTAACTCTTAAATATAAAATTAAATAATAAATAGTAAAAGAGGCTAAATAACAAAAGCATATTTTCATGGATAAAAATTTTTACCGGTATTTGGATGTATAATGAAATCCACCAAAGTTTGCTGCCTTCTTTAAAGCAGATCTCCAATTCTTGATGATTTCCTCTTCATATGAGTGTAGCTATATATTTAAAAATAATAAAAAAAACAGAGATAAGAAACAGAGGGAACGACCTATGAACAAGATGCTAGGAGTCATATTATCAAAATTTATTATTTTTATTTATTAATTCAATTTTTTTAATATAACAATTTAATAATATATTTTTAACATACAATTTTAAACATTAATTAATAATTTAGTGATAGTAAAAAATAATCAATTTAAAACAAAATCTAAGATTATATATGTATAGATTAGATTTGGAAAATGGAGCAGTAGGACTTACAGATCTAATCAATGATATTATTCGCTCCAAAAACAAATTAAAGATGATGATAAATTGATGCATGAAGAACAAAATCAAAAGAGGGAATGAATGACTCACGCAAATGGAGAAGGCCCAACGAAAAGTGCGATTCTTCTTGGCCTAGAATTGTTCTCAGGATCAAGCAAAGCAGACTCAGGAGGAGAATCTTCTTCTTCCTCAACAACCTGAAGCAAACTATCCCCACCTATGGTCATTTTTTTTTGTTGGTAGCTCCAAGGTACGAACTTTTCCTTCTTCTCAGAGTGTTTGAGCCTTTGAAGGTGTTACTGTCAAGGTTATTGAACTAGACCATGAATGTGAGAAAGAAGGAACTCATTCATGGTTAGTTCGATAATCTTGACAGTTACACTTAATTTGGTGAACAGTGTTTGAGCCTTTGAAGGTGCAAAAATTTGATCTTTTGCAAATGGGTGTGATGGGTTTCGGTCCAAATGATTGGAGGAGAGGGAATCCGGTAGAAGCAAAACGAGGGTAATATGAAGAAGAGGAAGTGGGAAAAGAGAAGGAAGAAGAATAAGTGGTGTTTGTGTCAGGTGAAAAAAAAGGAGGAGGGAGAGAGAGAGAGAGAGAGGGATTTATAGAGAGCGAAGTGGAAGCAGTGCTCATGATGATGGCAAATATGTGAAGGAGTATATATAATCATAAAGTTACAGCCTTTGAAAGCTAAGTAAGAAGGACCAAATTGATGCAATCTTTCAATTCCATCATTATGGGGAGTTATAATGCACATATACAAAGATTTTTTTTGGGAGAATACCCATGATGACACGTGTCCATTTGCTTAGTAGAGGGAGCAGCTTAAAAGTTTTGGTAGAGATACCATTTCACAATTCAATTCCATCATTATTTTTATAGCCCTTTAATTTCTTATTTTGTCTTTCTTTAAAATAAGTGTAAATTAAAAGAGTCCATACAGTCACCAAAAAAAAAATTAAAAGAGTCCATACAGAGGGAGTGGATCTTCTTCAATGGAAAAAAAATTGGATAATATCCAGTGGAAGATCTCACCCTTCATTGCATTCTCTTTCTTATTTATTTCTGGTCCCACTTATAAAATTAAAGATGGGAGATTACACTTTATTCTTTCCAGTGACAAAAGAAATGGAGAGGATCCATTTCCCCATACAGGAGCTAATAAGGAAAAATGATAGGGAGATTCTATGATGCTGATGATGGTTATAAGTATCACATGTTTACATGTGGTGTCATGTCAAGATACTGGCGCGTGGAGCTAAGGATAAATGTGAGTATGAGACTACGGGATCTGTGAAGTGATTTCATTGTTTCCATTTTGATTGATTTGTAGAAAATAAATAATTAGAAGATAATCACTAATTTATAGATAATTAGGTAATGGACCAACTCTCCTTCATGTGGTGGGTTGTTTGATGTTGGTTAAAAGTAAATGAAAAAATAAAGAAGGTTCCAAAAAAAATAAAATAAGAAAGATTCTGAAAAAATCTCAAGTGGCTAGCTGAAAAATACGAACTGCACTTTAAACCACTGCTTCCTCTCATTTTTAATTAATTTTTCTTTCTCTTTTTTTTTTTAAAAATAAAATATCTAAATACACTAAAAAAATACTTCAAAAATTACACTATAAACCACTGTCTACTCAAAAATATCAACAAATAAATATAATTTATTTTTTAAAATTTGAATAATTTATTTATGAAAAATATTCATAAAAATAAACATAACTTCTTAAAATTGATTATATTTTATGATAAAGTATATAAAAAAATTTTATTATATAAAGGTATTAAAAAATATGAGTTATATTTAAAAAGAAACCAACTTCACAAAACTTTTGTTATTATTGTTGTTTATTTTTATTTGTTTTTTATTTTTAAATAATTATATTAAATTATACACAAATTCTAAAATTTTTTTATAAATGAGTCTTTAAATTTAATATTAATCTATATATTATCTAATTAATTTATAAATAATATAATATTTTTAAATTTATAATATATAGTATAATTGATTTACGGATCTTAATCTAATTACTATAATTCTATTAGTAAACCCTAACCAAAAACCGAAAATTCTATTTCTACCATACTTTAAAAAATACTCTTTCTATTCTGGAAAATCAATGATTTCATCTAAAACAAAAACTGATTGTCATCCCACATTTCATGATATGCCTATTAAATTAAACTAAACCGAACTCTCTTACTAACTTTTATATTTTCATCATAATCATGAATCAATATAACAATAATAATTCCCTTCATGCCACATTTATTGGTAATGTTAAATAAAACAAAAACCCAATAAATTACCCTTAATGGCCCTTATATACATTTCAAGATATAAGTTCCTAGCCCACAAATCAATGGCCCATTAGCCTAACACCTAATTATAAAACTATTATTGTATAATTATTCTCAATGGCAGAACGAATGCTTTTCCTATTCGGCTCTGTTTCACAACCATTTTCACCTTTACGTGTCGTTCTTTAGTATTGCCACACGAAGTCAGCATACTATGCTGAAAACATGTATGAGCACGGTAGAATTTTCCAAAATATATGCTAACCACCTAAATTTTCAAATGGTTTTTTTTCTCAAAACAAATAGCCAAACAATGCATCTTTTTCTTGTTAAAAAATCACACCCAGCCACAAATAGCTTAGCAACTCCTGTATTTATATTTTCATTTTGTTTACTAATATACTCCTGTATAAAATCTATTATCTCTTTTAGTCTAATAACTTATTCACCATTGAAATATTAATAAATAATGATAGAGTTTTAGATTAACTTCAAATTTGAACTGACAAAGGTCACAATTCACTGTCATTCCAGTTCATAAAAACGCGATTTTATAGCTATATTTTTATTTTATAAATAATCGTTTTTTTATGTAAATTTAAAAATTCATATAAAAATGTACTTGTATAAGAATAATAATTAAAAAAATTTTGTTAACTTGTACTCTAAAATTATATATTAAGATTATTATAAAAAAATTATTAAAAATAAGTATTATTAGAGAGAATTTACTTTGTCCATTTTTTTATCTTTTTATTTTTTTAATTAAATTATTTATAATGAATGAAAAAAATATTTATTGATGAAAAAAAAGATTAAGTTCTGATTTTTTCATAAAAATTAATTTTTATACTTTTCAAAAAATTATATAACTTCTTTTATTTTATTAATTAATTAAATATTTATTAACCAATAAAATAAGAACATAAAATATAATATAATATAATATAATTTCTTACACGAGATTTAAGTCTGTAAACCAAATGTAGGATCTAACAATTGATGAGGTGAATTACAACATTATCTTATTACTTACCTATTTTGACGACATTATAATATAGATAGGCAGGTTCTCTATTATGATAGTTAATTATGAGGTTGTGACTCTGTGCTTGAGTTATTTATTTGTACTTTTTTTTTTAAAAAAAAGTAAGGCAGAAAATAAATAATTTGTCTTATGCTGTAGATTCTCTCTTCGTAGTGGACTAGTGGTAGGTTCCTCTTCATATGAAGGGCTCCACTCATTCAATCAACTAAGGTGTTTTTAACCCTTTGTGTATATTTTTTTTATGTTGTTTTTCTCTATATTCCAAAATCTAAAGTCATAGTAGGTGAAATTGTCTATGATGAGAAAATTCAATTCTGATCCTATAATTCTGTAAGCATCCGGTGAAAATATTCGAAATTAGTGATCTTTTTTACATTTGAATACAACAAATTTATAGGTAAAATTCGATTTTTGAGTTAATCCATAAAAATCAAAATCCTATTTAATCCTTATATATATTATTGCTAAACTAAGAAGATATAGTACAAAAGTATTTGGAAGTTAATGTATTTTTTACTTGATTACAATGACTTATGTGATAGTCTATTTATATGTTCTCAAATTAGTGGTCATCATAATATCTAGATTTTCTTTTTAGATATTATTATAGATATTTTTAAATACTAACTTAGGTGTTTTTAGAAATTCTTAATATTTGATTTATTTATTTAATTTCTAGAATTTTTTTACCATAATATTTAAATATTAAACATTTATTCTTACAAGACAAAAATCATGAAATATTTACATATTATTTTTACAATGTCTAGTATAATTAATAGAGAAAGTATATGAGTTACGACCCTACACACATCGCGTGAGATGAATAGAAAATTAACGTATTCATTTTGATATTGGAGATAGAACGAAAGAAACTAAAATATGTACCACTTTTATTTGTTTGTTTGATTGATTTGTAAATCAAATATATTTTATTTCATTAACTAATTTGGTGAATAAAGTTTTTATTTACATCGTAGTATTTTTTTAATAAAATAATTTAAACATTTTCTCTAAATATTATTAAGAAGAGTAGAAAATCTTTTTTATGAATAATTTAAATATAAATTATCTTTGTTATTAATTAACTAATTCTTATTAAGAGTCCTTGGAGATAAATTAATTTTTTCTTTCGTAAACATTTACATATTCATGTCAGCCATCATCGATTCCAGTAAAAAGCAACAAAAGTAGCACTTTAATTTAGAACCATACTACTTTAATTTAGAACCATACCTTGAGACCTAAAGAGATTATTAACAGTAATGAGGCACTTTTAATATTATTCAGCAGCTTAACTCCATTGTTGTTTTTACATTTTTTTCATCCTCCACTTGCGTCTCCCTCTCACATTTTCTTCACCTTTTCAAATACCCAAAAGTATTTTAAAGCTTCAACCCTGCAATAATAATTAGGGTTGGTAGAGATGAAGCCTGATGTGACCATATAATAAAAGAGGCAATTACCTTTATCATTAGTACACTAGCCTGTGTCACTAGAAATGATGAAAGTGCTTAAAATTTAACAAATAATGTTTGTGCTTTGTACCATTTGAACTGATGCATCCCCCAGTCACAAATTCAACCTTCCTGCTTCAACCACGTGAAAACAAGACTTGGGTGGGACATGCATATTTTATGGCTAAGAAAAGTACATCAATTATGTTTCAAGACTTTTCAGTCTATGCTTTTGTTTAATTTACAAATTATGCGCGTATTTTATGATACCTTTTTATTTTTATTTGTAAAATATAAAAAAATTTATAATTTTTAAAAATTTTTTTCTTTAACCCATTTTAAGATTTTTGTGTTAACTAATATCAAATTTATCTACTTTAAGAAAAATAAATTATTTTTATAGAAATATGTTTTAACAAAAATTTTATTTTTGGTGATTAAATTTTGTGTGTAGCAAAATATTTTTTAACAAATTATTTTTCTAGTGATTAAATTATATTTTTATCAAAATACTTTGTAATGATTAATTTTTTTTACTAAGATATCCTTTAATATTATTTTTTTAATGATTAAATTGTGATATCAATGCATATTATTTTAACATTAAATTAAAAAAATTTTCCATATGAGACTAATAGAAAAATATAAAAAAAATATTAAACTAAACTTGTAAAATCATGTTTAATAATATATATTGATATTACAAAAAAAATTGTTGTTAAAAAAATTAGTAAAATTATAATTTAGTAACTAAAAAATTATTGAAATGTATCTTAATAAAAAATAATTTAATTATTAAAAATATTTTGAAGAATATTTTAGTAAAAATATAATTTAATCGTTAAAAAAATAATTTGTTAAAAGATATTTTGGTAAACAAAATTTAATTAAAAAATTAAAATTTTAATAAAAGATATTTTATAAAAAATAATTTATTTTTTTAAAAAAATTGATAAAATTAACTATAATTAATATAAAAAATTTAAAATAAATTAAAATATTTTTTTTAAATTATAAAAAATAATATATTTTATAAATAAAAAATTATTATTTTAATATTTTCTAAATAAAAAAGGAGTGAAATTTTTCCTAATTCTTAATATTTTTCACTAAATTATGTTTGTTTTGCTTGACTTATTTTACATAATTTATGTTTTTTTTTACTCTCAAATAATTTTGAATTAATAGTGTGTAATAAATAGTGAAGATCTAAACATAGATATCTTATATTAAATTTATTAGAGGTTATGATTATCCTAGCAATTGGTAACATTTGTTTTTTTATTTGTCATGATTTGAGGCTATAGGGTAGAGGACAATTAATTTCTTGTTGTATGTGAATGATTATTCGTACGTTTGCTTTTTCAACTGGTGGGGTCTTGTGTTTATGAACCACCACCTTTGTTTTATCCTTTTATCTGTTTCTGTTTTGTTTAGTTAAAGTGTTAAACTGTATCTTTGGTTAGTATAATAATTTTGTAGTGACATCTCTAGTGCATGCATACTTCCAACAAGATCTGATGCATGCATCTTTTTATTTGAAATGCTAAGATCAAAGGAATCCGAGGAAAGAAAATGTAGGGAATGGATGCTCAATTATAGAATGGTTGATTTAAAATAGTAAAAGTAAAATCTAAAATTAGTCGCAGAAACTTGATTCTTTAAATTTTTATTATTTTAATATTTTATATATAGAATATAACTATGTATTATTTATTATAATTATTTATATTAATATATATTATATATTTTATATTTTTAATTTATAATAATATATTTTATACACATATATATACAATTATATATTTATCAATTATATATATAATTATGATAAAAGACAAATTATATTATTAGTAGATACTAAATATATAAGTTATGATTTATTTATATAAGAATATAGATTATATATTTATGTTACGTTATTTGAGCCAATTCATTATAGATATGAGTTAGTTTATGAACTTTATTTTAGTCAATTGTATTTTGAGATGAATTTAATTTTGTAAGTCAAACTTAAATTTAGCTTAATTCGACTTATTTTTAAATTTAATGATAATAAAAATTTTCTATCACTTAAATTCATGTAGTTAAATATTTTTTAAATTAATTTTTAAAATTAAAGTTCTTTTAAGGATTGTATATTTCATCCAAACAATCTTTTAAAAAATTTAAGAAAATATTTCAAATCATCGATCTAAGAAAAATATATTTTCTTTTGAAATTCTTTCGTTTAAACCGCAATCACTTTTTATATCCTTAGTTTAACAATAGTAGTTCTTAATTATATTCCTATGAATTATGAATAATTTATTTTCCCTTATTTAAAAATCGATGTTACTGAGTGTTCGTTGTGAGACATTAAAGGATACCCATTTTGATTCTCTAGTACTAACAGAGCATCTAATTAACTGAAGTACAGAGTAAAAAAAATAGCAACACATTACTTAATCAATAATCATCAATCAATGAAAGCACAAAACAGCAACAGTGAGAACACTAGCAGTGAGCATTAAAAAACGACTATCACTGACCATCGAAGAACAAGCACGAAGAGTGTTTGATTTCTGAACAGACAATAAAAAGAAACACGAAGAACAAGCAAGCACCAGATTGAAATGGAGCGAAGTAGCGAACACCGATAGCACGAAGACGGAAGTTCTTGAGTGCAACGGAGGCGACAACAGCAGTCTCTCACTCCGACAGACGGCGACAAGATTGGAATGGAGAAGGGTTTTTTTTCTTGGTTGAGCTTCTGCTCTCTGAACTCGAAGGAAGGAGATTGGAATGGGGAATGGTTTTTCTTCAATAAAATCACAAAATATTCAATAATCAATCATCCTGTGATTTGATTTCCGAACAGAGCATTAAAAGGAATGAAGATCAGGTGACAGTGAGCACTGACCTTCGGTCTGAGATGGCAAGCATGATGGCGAGCAGAGTCAGCAGACGAAGACGACGGCTAGCATGACGGTGAGAAGACGAAGACGTCGGATGCTCGAGGAAGAAACAGTGTGCCTGTGACTGGTGAGTCTGAGAGCGAACAGGGATCGGTGCGACGGACGTCGTGGCGGCAATAAAGGCACAAGGCGGTGGTGGAGGCTAGGGTTGCGGGCAGCAGTTCGTTGTTGTTGCTCTCTGAAATCTGATTTCGGAAGGAAGGGACTTGGGCTTGGGCTTGGCATCTCTCTCTGTTTTTTAACGAAACGGCGTCTGTGTTACAGAAACCGGACGGTTCCGATTCCAGTTCGACCGGCCGGTTCCCGTCCGATTCAACAGCTCACATCCGATTTTTAATTGACCAGTTTTGGACAATAAACCAAATCATTGAATGAAGATTTTAAATTATTTTTTAATAAATACAAAATAAATATTGAATAAATAATTATAATAATTAATTATATCAAATAATTATATTTTTTTTAATTAATAATTTATATTAATTATTTAATAATTAATTATATCAAATTATAATTAATATAAATAATTATATTAAACCAATAATAAATATCATTTATATTATTATATTAAATTATAATTAATTAAATTTACTTATATAAAAAATAAATTTAATTACATTATCAAATGATTGTATATTAAATTATTTATTTTTATTTATAAAATTTAAAATACTAATTAAATTTAAATTATTATTTTTTTTTAACAAAGATAAGAGACTCGAACCTGCAATCTCTTAGATAAATATGAAAAGACTATACCGATTGAGCTATTATTCATTGGTAATTTAAATTATTTATTTTGATCGTTACGTATTATATTATATATATTAAAGATGTATATATGACCGTCGCATTCAACTTGCATATATCTTAGTAATCTTACGTATAACATACGGTGAATTATAAAATGCAGATATTAGTTGGTATACTACTTTATCCACAAACTGAACGTATGAAAAGGCAAAAAGCTGATAATGGCAATAATAATAGTTAATGCCTGTGTGTGACTTTAACATCTATACTGTTTGTTGAGTTAAATAATTAAATTTAAATTTTTTAGATTTTAAATTTTATTTTAGTTGATAAAATATTATTTTTTATTTTTAAATAATTTTTTTATATTTTTTATTCTACTTATAAAATAAATTATAAAAAATTATATTTTTTAAATAAAATTTAAATTTTAAAAAATCGAAATCTTAAATAATTATAGTCAAAGTTAATCCAATAAAATAAAATTTGATTGCATATTTATAAGAAAAATAACATGGATTTTTATTATAATAATTAACAAATGATCTATATCAAAGACATGGTCATTTTTTTTACAGTAATTTTTTTTCATTCATTCAACCTGTTCTTTTTTACGTTCCATCATCCAATCTAAGTGTAAAAAGGACTATTAATCAATCGTACTGTTCTTTATTACATTATATATATATATTTTTATTTTGTTTATATCTTTTGATTCATTTTTTGAGTAATGACAACCCCACCAGTCACTTCAAAACAAAACGACATTTCTAAAATTTTAATTTGAGATTTTGGACCCATGCATCCAGTAATTAAAATAGTATAATTCATCTCTTCAATCCTCATTATCATAAATGCACCTATAAAATTATTTCTTTGTATTAGTTTTTGTTTGATTCTTTTGCTATTTAAAGTTAATAATGAATGAGTCAGTAAATAGGTGAGTGAGTGAGCAATAAGAAAGACAAAAAAAAAAGGAAAGACATAGTGAAGAAAAAAATGCATATAGAATCACATGACAATTTTGCTTTTTTACAGCTGCCCACAAAAGGTAAAATAGAACGGACTCTCAGCATATGCACTACACTACAAAAGACACTCACTATATATAAAATAAAAATGCTCCTCAAATAACTCATTCTTTTTTTTTCCCCTCATTTCAAATTAACTAGCTCATCCTCTCTTTAAAGTTTTTTTACTTTCCATTATTAAATTTTAGCATGCATTCATTAATTTAATGTTAATATTTTTTAATAATCAGCATATGAATCTTTTTTCACAAAAACAAAATTTAAATACATAATTAGTTAATAATAATAATAATAATCTTATTTTGACACAAATATAAAAAAAAAGTTTTGGAGCCAGTAATTTTTTAAAAAGTTGGCCTACATTTAACTATAAAAAAAATAAATGATTTTATATCATTAAATTTAATCTCACACCATTAAAAATACTATTGATGACCAATTAATAGTTATAAAACAAAAAAATTATTGGCCCCTAACACTCCTCTATAAAAATTATTTGCTATAAGAATAATATAATTAGTTTGTTTTTATTTTTTTTTCTTAAGTTACTTCCATTTTTTTCCCAAATTTTTTAAGACGGAATAAAAAATCAGCAAACGATATATGTTTTAATTTTTCAGAACAAGTTAAACAATACAGACATCATAGTAGTGTACTGGGGAGATGACAATATTTAACGTGCTGCACTGTCTGTCCTAAATGCATTATTTTATTATTATGATCTGAAAAAGTTAGATGTGTGGACTGTATTGTAATATTATTATCACAAAATTCAATGAAGAACGACACTAAACATCACATGTGGTGTTATAGTGTCAAAAGTTGTATTAAGTCGAAGACCAAGACCCAATTGTGGTGTCAATTACCATAATTAAATTTTTTCCTTCTAATACTTAATATTAATTTAATTAAAATTTTATATTATTTTTAATTATTTCATTAACATAATTATATAAGTGATAGAATTTTATTCATTCTCTCAAATAATATTATATCTCTATGGTGTTATCAATTTTATTTTTATTGATTAATTCTAATATACTAAATCAATTCACTCCTTTAAAATATCAAAAATGATATTCTAAAAGTATTTTATTAGAGATGTTGTTATGTGTTCGCTTTACTATTAATTTTGTTTTGTAATTTTTTTCTTATTCTATTTTTTATTGATTTATTCTTATTATTTATTTTTTAATCATGATGTTGTGTATCTCGCTCAATCTAAAAATTTTTCTATAAATAAAATAAATATTTATTTAATAATATATAATAAATATTTATTTACTAATATTTCTATGTAAATTTATTGGACACTCGTAAAATTTTATGTATCTTTTTAATTTATTTATTTTTAATTAAATTATCATATGAAAATGAGCTATCTCAATTCAATCAACTATATTATCAATTACTTTATTTTTACTGAATCTATACTAAACAAAAAAAATATTTTTTACGTTATTTGATCAGTTTTTACACACTTAATGAAATACAATTTAATTAGTTACGGTGTATTTATAGTCAAAAGTATAAACAAACTAATTATATTATTTTTATAGCAAATATTTTTTATATTCGTGTCAAAATAAGATTATTATTATTATTAACAAATTATGTATTTAAATTTTGTTTTTGTGAAAAAAGATTCATATGCTGATTATTAAAAAATATTAACATTAAAATAATATATATTACAGAAAATAAATGCATGCTAAAATTTAATAATGGAAAGTAAGATTAATAATGGAAAGTAAGGTTGTGAAAATCGGACCGATTAATAAACCGATGAGGTCATTGCTTTAATGGTTTATTGGTTCGACTGAAGTTTAACCGAAGTTTAACCGGTTTAATTAAATATTAAATAAAATTATTAAAAAATTAAAAATAATTTTAAATATATAAATTTAATAATTTTTAACTTAATAAAATTTAAAATTTCACATAATAAATTAGGGGATGCTCCATAAAGACGCAGAAAACATCTTTTCTTAAAGATATTTTTTAATAATTAAAATTTAACACATATAATCACTTAAATTATATTATTTTTGTTAAAATTAGGTCAGACAAATTAGTTTGACCGAAAAATAGTGAATCAAATTTTGAATCCGTCTAAATTAATATTATTTTTTATAAAAAATGACTTATACTCTTATTATATATATTAATTTTGATAATTCTAAATTTTAGTCATTTTCTTCTCTATCGTTATAGAGTTATAATTTAAAGTTTTCAAAACTTATATATATATATATATATATATATATATATATATATAATTGTATTAATTTTTTATAAAAAAATATTAATTTATACTGGTTTAAAATTTAATTTATTAATTTTTTTGCTAAACTGATTTGTCCAGTCTAATTTTAATAAAAATAATACAATTTAATTGATTATATGTGTTAAATTTTAATTTTTAAAAATATCTTTAAAAAAGACGTTTTTGACATCTTTATCTAAGTGGCTCCTAATAAATTTTCCATAACTTAATATTAGAGGTTCACAAACAACTTCAAACATCAAAGTTTATAACTAAACAACTTCATAGATCATTAAAGAAGAGAAATATAGTGATACTAAGAATTTGAAAAGTGCCACGTTCAACTCTTAAATAGCAAGTTTAAAAACAGAGCAATTTCTAGAAATTTGGGCAACAAGTAGCAGCAAAATATAAGCACATGAATCCAAAAATTGCAATTAACATGACAAAAGCATGGATTGCATGTACAGAGGCAGCATCAAACTTAATTTCACAAGTACAGTTCAACAGGACAGCAGGTAAAATCAGGTCACATGAAATAGAAACAGCAAGGTAATGATCACACCAACATCATTCAGCAAACAAGCAGTATTAAGCCATGTTGAATAATCAAGAACGGAGCAATTATCACTACAACAAATAAGGGTTTTCGCAACGGTCAAAAACCATTGCCGTAAATTGAAAAACCGTTCCTAAAACTTTAGGCAACGCTTTGGCAACGGTTTTTGACCTGTGGTATATGCGACCGTTGCCAATACTCAAAGGCAACGGTTTTTTACCTAAGGCAACGGTAACAAAAAAACCATTGCCAAAGTTACTAGCATAGACAACGATTTTGAAAGAAGATTTTATACAACGGTTTTGAATCGTTATTCGATAAGCAACGGTTTTAAACCATTCTCTTTCATAACATAACAGGTTAAATCCATAACTGGATAGGCAACGGTTTTAAACTGTTGTAGTTTTATTATTCACAAAACCAATGATTTTAAAGCATTGCCAGTAGTGTTTTTTGGCAACAGTTTTAACACTATTGTCATTTTTTAGTTGTCTTTGATAACGATTTTAACACCATTGCCTTTTGTAACTTTTTTGTAACTTTTAACAACGGTTTTTTGTAATATATAATTCTTTATTTACAATAATTTTCTCATGAATAAAAATAGTTCTAACTTTTTTTTAATTTAATGTCAATAAATAATCTAAACTATTTGAATCAAATTACTAAAGAAAACTAATTGAACATTTACCAACAAATTTGACTTATAAAAATTGTTATAAGATCTACAATCACAATATATCATCATTGCAAAATAACATAATACTAGTCTAGGTCATAACTAATTTTACTTATATCATCATCATTCTTCAAAATACAAAAATACTATAGCCTAAGGGTGACAATTTCTTCATTTTCCTTTAACAAAGTTGGTGTGGTAACCCAGCTTGAGTGGACTCTCTTGGCTTTAATGGTAACTGCTCCACGTAAAGAACTAAAACGAATCTTAAATCTGATCTTTATATGTATAAACATTTTTGGCAAATTAGAAAACCTGAATAATAAGCATTAAAAAGACAAACACAAAGTTATGTACCAACCTTGTCTGGCAAATTTAAAGACAGTATATACTTCATGCTATAAAAGTTCTGATTTGAACCCAATGAGCAAAGGCTAAGTTAGAAAAAACTCAATTATATTAGTATCTTCCTTAATTATGAATTAAGAAAAAGAAAGAATGAAAAGGATGGGAGCAGAGACCATGTTCTTTGCTTGAGAAGCTAGAGTGCTTTGGTTGAAAGAACCTACCTACATGGAAGAATAAATCTCTTAGTTAAAATAAAAATGCATAAACTAAGAAGTTCCACACCAGGTGAGTTAATAACCCAAAAGAAATTGAGGTTAATTCACGTGATCCATCAATAATAACTAATAATAATACAATCTCACTAAACTAATTAGTATAGCATAATAAGCAATAATAAGTATATAGCTATGCTCCTCAAAATCAACTTAACCCTGCAGTTTTGGAGTAACTTGCAAATATAAGCATCAATGCCAACTAAAAAATCACAAACAAAATGTAAGATTTGAAGATAATTTGATACCACAAACAGATTTGTCAAATGTCAATACACAAACAATGCTCAAATATATCATGAAGACAAAATCATCCTTGCTGGTGACCGACTAACAGGTTCTCCTCTGGCAGCCTTCACCAGCAGAGGATCTGAAGACAAAATCACCACAAAAATCATGAATTTCTCTTGCTTAAATGAGTATAATCAAGAAAATGAAAGAGTAATCAAGAGAAAGAAATGCTTATAAAAGTCTCCCAAATTTGAACAATATTACTCATTTCTATAAAACATACAAATGAATGTTAATTGTTAACAGAACTTTTTCCCCTCTTTTTCCATGCCTTCAATCAATCAAATTCAACAATCTCCATTAATTGATTCATCTCAATGACTCAAAAATATCTGAATTACCTTCTCTTAGAACCCTATAACAATTTGCACCACTATCTAAAGCAACAAATTTGATAAAACTGAATGCTATTAGGAACCAGCAATGTCACCTTTATTATCACACAGATAAAGTAGCTACATTACCACTTCAAAAAATAAATGAACTGAGAGAAAAATAAAAAAGAAAAAGAAGCTAAATTGAACAAAATGAAGAGCATAATGAGAAGAAAGAAAAAACTGTGGTACCGGAAGAAGAGGCAGAGTAAGTGACGGAGAGGTGCAGTTTTGGGTTGAAAGAGAGTGAAAGTGTAGCGTTTAAGGCATTAGAATGTGGAAACAAAGAAGAAGATTTCCATCCAACAAAACCAGTGAAAGTGTTAATGGAAGTAAAAGCCAGTGTAGCGTTTAAGGCATTAGAATGTTTGTTTGCTCAACTAATAAATGACCTTTTTCTCTATTTTATTCTTTTCCTTTTATTTTTATTTCTTTCTTTCTTTCCTACCCGGATTCCTTCAATATTGTACCACACAAATCACCTTGTCCTACTTGTAAAAGAAAAGAACAAATTGAGGTTGCAACTTGTACCTGAAAGGAGCTTTTGAAGAGTAGCACAAGCTTCCTTCCACGCTGGCCTTCCAAGGGATACAAACATATTTAGATTAGGCTGTTTCAATTACAACACAACATGGAAACCAATTATTATCCTATGCAATGAATATGAAAGTAAAAGAACTAAACCACAATGTCAAGCTACTAATAATAATGAATAACTGACCTTTGCCAATGATCAGACCAAGCTGCTTCAAGGTAAGTGTATGAAAAGGTTCCAGTTTGGTGAAATTGAGTATGAGGACAATTGGAAGAAAAATAAGAATATTAAAAAGTCCAAGAAATCCAAGCAACCCCTTACTAACACAACACTGTCTTTCTCAAAACAAACACTAAATAATAAGTTAAGGGACTAAATCAAAAGTCATATTTGAGCCATGTTCCATTTCTTTGAAAGAAGCTTATTCATGTAGAAGCTTAACTATAACAGTAGGGTTCTACTTTGTTAACAAATTAATAGAAGCTTAACAATACAGTAGGACTTTTCATTATACAAATATTGAGTGTAGATGATAAATAAAATAATTTGGATCAAGAATGTTAGAGTATTGCAATGGTTAGGTTCCTTCTGCACTTCTAATCGGTAAAATTCTTCAAATCAAAATAGAAACCAAATCAATTAAACTCATAAAATAAGAGACATTTGAGTCACCTAAACAGAGGTTGAGCCACAATGAGGAGGCAGAGAACCAGTGACAGGGGATTCAGAAGCAGAGAACCAGTGACAGGGGGTTCAGAAGCAGCGATGTCTAGAGGGACGACGGCTGACAGCAGAAGCAGCAAAGCAGAAGCAGAAGCTTCGATGGCGGTAGCTCGCGGAGACAGGGACGCTCCTCCGCTACAGCGACGACAGTGCTGGCGCAGACTCCACGAACGGCGACGATGGGGGTTCCCTCCCCGCTCGCGTTCGGCCTCTCTCTCTCCTTTTGAACTCTGCGCGCCTCTCTCTCTCTCTTCCCATCGTGACCCGCGGCTCGGTGGCAACATGGCGGCGGTGATGGGCTGAACGGTGGCGACATGACGGAGGCTCCCTCTCTTCCTCTCTGTCATCTCTGTGTATGTATGTGGTGTGTGTTATGTGAGGGGGATGAGGGAAGTGCTGAGGGTAGTGTGTAAAATAGAAGTAGGGTTAGATAAAAATTAGGGTTAGGTTATAGTTTGATTTGAGTATTTTTGAATTAAGAGTGCCTAATTTTAATAAAAATAGGATATAATTAATTTTTTTATTCATAAATTTTAAAATATTAAATTATAAAAATATTGATTATTTAAATTAAATTATATAAAAATTTTATTATTTTATAATTATTAAAATTTATAATTTAAATATAAAAAATTATTTAATAATCAGGGACTTAGAGCTAGTAGAGGAAGAAAAATACTAAAGTTATGTGTTTTGTTCTATAAAGAGTTTTTCAAAAATTTGTTTAAAAATAAAAAATATGTTAAATTTAAAAGTGAGAATCAAACAAAAAATAATATTTGTTATAAATTTATTTTAAATTTATTTTTTTATAAATAATATTTGTTATTTATTTATAACAATAAGTTTTGAATATTCTATTAATTTAATATTTATAGAGAATTATTTTCATATATATCTTTTAATTTGTATAATTATTTAAATATTAAAAAATTGTTGCTTAATAAAAAATTATTGTAATGATTATAAAACCGTTCTTTAAAATAGTCAAAGAGAACAATTTTATTTTATTGCAACACTATAAAAATTGTTGTCTAAAATCATCTAAAAGAACGGTTTTAAAGTGTAGCAACTTTGGCAACGGTTTTTAAGCGTATCTTTTGTATAATTATTTAAACAACATTAAAAAACTGTTGCTTAAAACCAAATTCTAGTAACGGTTATAAAACCGTTCTTTAAAATAGTCAAAGAGAACGGTTTTATTTTGTTGTTATAAAATAATGAAAACTGAACTTCAACAGTAACACTGTAAAAAATCGTTGTCTAAAACCATCTAAGAAAACGGTTTTAAGACGTTGCAGATTTTGGCGTTGCTAAAACCCATATTTGTTGTAGTGTATCAGGCCTAAAAT
The DNA here is from genome assembly GCF_014773155.1 of Arachis stenosperma. Lineage (NCBI taxonomy): Eukaryota > Viridiplantae > Streptophyta > Magnoliopsida > Fabales > Fabaceae > Arachis > Arachis stenosperma. Next base: position 114,741,433 of record NC_080378.1, read on the forward strand.
CTTCTAACCACAACCTAACTACCTAACATCATATATATCTATCTATCCTAACAAATAGAATTAATCAGAAATCTAACTAAAAATAACAACAGAATTAATAAAAGAAAGTAAAAAAATAGAGCAGGAAGCAGGGATGAGGCAGGGGACCTGGAATGTAGCAGAGATAGACTGAGAAATGGAAAGGAGAAGAAGAGCAGAAGTAGTGCCGCCCAGAGTTGGTGGTGGCCGGCTGAGCTTGCGGCGGCGCAGAGAGCGGTGCGAGCGACGGAACGATGCAGGACAGAGAGATTCAGCTTCTCTCTGTGGTAGTGACGAGAGCTGAGTGGGGGGCAGAAGCGTTCTAAGGGAAGAGGAGAGGCGAGAAGAGAAGAGGGAAGGTAAGAATGGTGGTCAGCTTGCTGGACGGTGGGTCGCCGGAGACTGCTGTTGTTGGCTGAGAGAGAGACGAGGAGGAGACGAGGAAGCGGTGACTGCTGTTGGCTGAGAGAGAGAGGGGCTGCTGGCGCCTGGCTGTGAGAGAGAGAGGGAGGGAAGTAGCGCCGTAGTGGGTTAGGGATTTGGGTGAGTGAGACTGATGAGAGTGAGGGAGAAGGGAGAAGGGATTTAGGCATTTGGTGTCGCCGTTGTGGGTTAGGGATTTGGGTATTTGGCTTAGCCTTTTTTTTTTCTTATAGGGACAAAACGACATCGTTTAGGTTTTTTTAAAAAACAAAAAATCGCTAAAAAATCGGACAGTTCTTCCGTTTCACCGATTAACCGTCGGTTTGACCGGTTTTTTCATCGGTTTTTTGTCAAACAATTTTTGGCATTATCCAGATCGGTTAGGTGATTGGTTTTCGATTATTCCAATTGAACCGGTCGGTCTAATTTAGTTTTCAGAACCATGATGGAAAGTAAAAGAACTTTAAAGAGAGGATGAACTGGTTGATTTGAAATGAGGGAAAGAAAAAAAAGAGTGAGTTATATGAGGAGCATTTATTTTATGTATAATGAGTGTCTTTTGTAGTAGAAAATTTTTTTGTGAAAAAGCAAATCTGACATGTGATTTCATGTGTCTTTTTTCCCTCACTATGTCTTTCCTTCTTTCTTTTGTCTTTTTCATTGTTCACTCATTCATTTACTGACTCATTCATTATTAACGTTAGATATCAAAAGAATCAAACAAAACATAAAAAAATAATTTTTACGTGTATTATGATAATGAAAATCGAGAAGATGAATCATATTTTTTTTAATTACTAGATTATTTATAGAAAATTTTTTAAGTATATTGTTATACTGATATTTCAGTAATTTTTAATTATTATTAATTATTTATATTATTTATATTTTTATAATTAAAATCAATAATTAAAAATTATTAAAATATCAGTATATCGATACATTTAAAAAAATTTTCACTTTATATATATAGGTCCAAAATTCTAAATTAAATTTTTAAAATATCGTTTTATTTTAAAGTGATTCTTGAAATTGTGATGACTAAGAAAATGAATAAAAATATAAATAAAATAAATATATATATATATAATGTAATAAAGAACAGTATGGTTGATTAATAGTCCTTTTCACATTTAAGTTGGATGATGGGAGTAAAAAAACACAAGTTGAATGAATGAAAAAATTTGCAGTAAAAAAAATGACCATGTCTTTGACATAGATCATTTGTTATAATAAAAATCAATGCTATTTTTTTTTTTATAAATATGCAATTAAGCTTTATTTTATTGGATTAACTTTGACTATAACTATTTAAGAATTAGATTCTTTAAATTTTATATTTTATTTTAGAAGAAAAAATATGATCTTTTATAATTTATTTTATAACTGAAATAAAGAAAAAATATAAAAAAAATTATTCAAAAGTAAAAAACACACTTTATCTATTAAAATAAAATTTAAAATTTTAAAAATCTAAATTTAATTATTTAACTCAACAAACGATATAGACATTAAAATCACACACATGTATTAACTACTCTTATTGACATTTTCAGCTTTTTGTTCATACTTTCAGTTTATGAATAAAATAGAATATCTATATTATTCTATAACTTTATACCGATTAACATCAACGGTTATATATACATTTTTAACATATATAATATATAAAATGTAATGGCCAAAATACATAATTTAAATTTTGTTAGTATTTTAAATTTTATAAATAAAAATAAATAATTTAATAATTTTTTTATAATATATATAAATTAAATTTATTTTTTATATGAATAAGTTTTATTAATTATAATTTAATATAATAATATAAATAATATTTATTATTGGTTTAATATAATTATTTATATTAATTAGATTTAATATAATTAATTATATAATTATTTAATTAATTGTGAGTTAATATAATTATTTATTTTTAAAATATTAATAGACCTTGAAGCATAGTTGTAAGAACCGGACCGGTGATTGAACCGGTCAGGTTACTGGTTCACTAATTTATTGGTTCAAACGATAAATCGTTGGTTGAACCGGTAAAATCGGTTTCACATGAATAAAAAATATAAAATACTAAAAATAGTCATAAACTTAATAATTCAAAATACATATCGTTAGTTCTTCACCAACATTTTAAAAACAACCAAGTTTCAAAGTCTAAATATAACTAATACGTATTGGAAAATAGGATTGTAAACCTTTGACTTGTTTTCATTTTCTAGAGATAGGTGTTGGAACCCTGGATTTTTGTTGTTGTTGCATCTCATTACGTTCGATCTCGTCAAATTCTCTTTCAACATCATCACAAGCATTATAACTTTCGACATATTGTTCTTGAGTTTTTCTTTTCTTGCTTCGAAGCTCTTCAATACTTTCATGGAATTGGTGTCTCACTGCAGCTGGCACCTTTCGACAAGACTCAACATCTCCTCATTTTCCAGCCAAATGAAGTTTAAACCGATGAATTCCTCCACCCCTAATAAGCTTCTCACAATATATGCATAGCAGAATTATTTTTCCAGACTCCACAACTTGTTTACAATGACTCCATGCAGGATCGGTTTTTGCTCTATTATTATTTTTTTGGGTTCCAATTGATGCATCAGGAGTTGATCCTTGTTCTTGCGAAGATGGTGTTTCTGATGGTGTATTCGCAGAAGCCATTCTAAAAGAATATGGAGTAGCAAAACCGCAAAATTATAAAACAATAGCAATCCTAAATTCCCTAGTTCCTATTCCCTATTCAGCAAGACAACAACCTTAAATTCTTAAATAGTTAAATTCCCTATTCAGCAAGACAAGCAAATTCATATTTCATAGATTCAAATCAAGCATATAATCCAACAGTTTCATATTTTCAGTACAAATCAACAAAACATAAATTGATTTACATTAAAAATTTGATTTACATAACATGAAAAATGCAACAGCCAACAGTTTCATATTTCATGTCCTAATCCAACAGTAAATTTACAACTTACAAGTCAGCAAGGATATTCAGCTTAACAACTTCAACAAGCATATTCAACAAGGAAATTCAGCTTAACAGTTTCATATTCAACAGTTTCATATTTCAAGCTTTCAACAAGGATATTCAGCTTAACAATTTCAACAAGCAATAAGCATATTCATATTCATAACAGAACTTACAGAACAGAGCAGAGTGTAATGTATTTCACACAACGATAATTAAACTTCAAGTGCAGAACAGAGCAGAAGCAGATTACAGAACTGGAGCTTACCTGTTGACAGAGTCACAGAGCACTAGAGCAGAAGGGCGACAGGGAGGGCGACTGGGTGAGGGCGACGGCGCTGCAAAAGCAAGGGCGACTAGGCGAGGGCGACGGCGCTGGAATGGCGAGTTCGACTGCGCGCAACGGCCGAACGGCGAGTTCGCGGGTGGCGGGTCTGCTGTTCGGCTGTTCCTACTCCCTTAGTTGAGTTGGTTTCTTCAGAGCTCAGACCGACGGTGAGACGAAGAGGATGACGGGCTGGGGGCTGGGTGAGTGAGGTGAGGCGGACTGGCGGAGGGCTGATAGGCAGAGGGCTGATAGGGTTTCGCCGTTAGGGTTGGGGGAAAAGCCAAAAGGGGAGGGAAAGTGGAACTGGAAACTGGGATCGGGTGGGGCGTGGGGGTGGGGATTGGTTTGGTAGCCCGTAGGGCTTTTCTTTTTTTTTAAAAAAATAAACCAAAGCGACGTCGTTTTGGAAAAGGAATAAAAAAAAAAATCTGAACCGGTCGGTTAACCAAAAACTGTCGATTTTTCAGTTTTCATCAAAACCGGCCGGTTCAACCCGATTTAAAACGGCTCTATTCCTTATCCGGTAACATCACTCAACCGGACCGATTCTGAGCCCAATTCATCGGTTTTCCGATCGAACCAGCCGATCCAGTCCGGTTCTTACAACTATGCCTTGAAGGTCTTCTAAAGAAAAACCCCTTTTTTCTCAAATTGCGTGTGATGACTCTTTCTCACTCTTCACTGCTCTATGATCCCACTTCTCCTTTTTTTTTTTTTTTACTTTTCTTATGTATCATAATATGATTTACATATTTTTTTTAGGGGAGTGCTAGGTAAATAGTGATCATCTTGAATAATATAAACAATCATCAATTAAATAAAAACACATTATACTTCTAAATTAATTATCTAAATCTTAATATTAAAATAACTATTCGTACACCTAGTGAAATGAACATCCGATATATTCATTGTTTACATTATTTAATATTTTCATTGTCTACCAATATTTTTTTAATTATATTTTAGAAAGAATTTCAAGTATACCAAGAACATCAGTATTTCAATTATTTTAACTGTTGATTTGAATTATAAAAAATATATATAATATATATTAATTAAATCAACGGATAAAACAATTGAAATAGCAGTATTCTTGATACATTTAAAATTTTTTCTATATTTTATAGTAATCAAAGTTAACCAGTAAAAAGTATCGGTGTTAAAGTCGTCCCGCACATGCATTAACTACTCTTGATTCACAATATCAGCTTTAATTTTACATTCTTCTCTTAAACAAGAAGATTTATAAGTATCAGTTTATTTGTGAATAAAATAAAATATTTATAACTCTATAAGTATCAGTTTATTTGTGAATAAAATAAAATATTTATAACTCTATAAGTATCAGTTTATTTGCTATTATTCTAACTTTTGAGGTCAAATGAGGGTGATGGATAAGTCAATAAAACTTTTTTCTTTTCACTTGTTCATCTCTTTGCTTCTTACTTCTTAGTATTTTTCTTAGTTCCTTTTTCAAAAAATAAGTATATTTTAAAATATAAATAATAATATTATAAATTATTGTCTAAGATATTTTACTGTCGATTACAGTGACTAATCATTTGCTGACTTATAAATATGAAATAATTTATTCAGAATTTTATTAACAATTTTTTTTTTTTTTATGTTTTAAGTGGGATTGAATTTATCCTCCATGAATGATAAGACACAATTTAAAATAATTTAAGAATAAAAAGCCACCAATCTTAAAGGTGAACTGACATGTATGATATATGTTAGTTAATGGTGTCTACTATATGTTACATATATAACATATAGTTCCTAATATTTTGTTTTATGATTGTGTATATCTAGATCTAAGTTTAGGTATTAATAAATTAGTCAAAAAGATCATGATATATATTGATAGATGTATTTTAGTATGTTTATACTATAATAGTTATCGTAAGGGATAAGTATTATTTTGGTCCCTCACGTTGAGGGTCGAAATCGAATCCATCCCTGATCTAATTTTCGATTTAAAATCGTCCTTAACGTTTTTTTTTCGTATTAAAATCATCCTTTTTATTTTTTTGGACAAAAATATCCTCCCCTTCCCCCTTTTCCCTCCCTCTCCCCTCCCCCCACCACCAACCCCACCCCCATCCCCGGTCTCCCCTTCCCGCCTCCCCCTCCCTCTCCCCCACCCCCGGTCTCCCCCTCCCCACCCCGGTCTCCCCTTGCCGCCTACCCCTCCCCTCCCCCCACCCCAACCCCGCCCCGTCTCCCCTCCCCCCAGGTGTTTTATTTTTTTTTTAATTTTATAATTTTTATTAAAGTAAGGGTAGTTTAGGAATAAAATTAAAAATTTTATTTCAAAGGACGATTTTAATACGAAAAAAACGTTAAGGACGATTTTAAATCGAAAATTAGATTAGGGATGGGTTCGATTCCGACTCTCAATGTGAAGGACCAAAATAATACTTATCCCTTATCGTAACTATGATATTTTAAAAGTATTGCTAAAAAAATATTATTAAAATATAAAAAAATGTTCCTTTAATTTTAACCATATTTAATCGGAGACATAATAAAATCTATCATATATTACAATGCAATGAACCGAGCTTAAAACACACACTATTATTATCTGCACAATTGAGAAAAATATCTAGTCTAGACCAACCAAATATCCCAAAGGAGCCAAACATATAAAAAAGAACTTTTTCCTTCTTTAGGTATGTCTGACTTGGCACATGTGAAACTTGCTTCTCTCAAATAATTTAATACAGCAGAAACTCAAATAAAAGAAAAATTTAAAAAATGCATATGATTGATGAATTATGAATAAATTTGGTATTATTAGTTATTACATGCTTCTATAATATAATTCAATGCTACATATATGTGTAATAACTTATAAAATTAGTAATTATATGCATGGTCGTTCTAATTTCTAAATGCTGCATGCTTTGGACACAATGCAGTATGCCCCACATGTTATTGTACCTTATTTATGTGGCTACAAGCAATGCCACGTGGGTACCTGCCACCCTCATTATTATTATTATTATTATTATTATTATTATTATTATTATTATTATTATTATTATTAGACCATGCTTAGACCTAAGCCGATAAACTTATATATGCTAACCAAAATTTTAATGTATTATTATTCTCTTTTTCCTAATTATTTTGTATTTTTGTGTATTCAAATGGAATTTGATTCAGACAATAGAACAATAAGAATTATTAATGTAGGTGGCTAAAGAAAAAGAAAAAAATACTAAACTTTAGAATATATATAAACTAAGTAACCCCATGATGTGATGAATGTGTATATATGCTTTGTAATTACGAAAGTTGTATTTGCATTTTGATTAAAATATTTATTATATTAAACATAGTCATATAAGTTTGCATAAAATTAAATGACAACGTAAAATATTTTTATAGGCATTTTAATTATACTTTACAGAACATATACTCTTAATTCTGAAGTTAACTAATAAGAGTCGTGTTAATTTGTTTTGAAAACTTAATTATCATTGTACTTTTGTGATAAAAATAATGGAGCTGACAAGTTTAGCAGTAAGATAATGCAAGCATTTAATTCCTTGGTTGCAGTACACAACTCTGGCTTGAGTCGAGTCTTGAGAGTGACTTTATCATATTAACATTAGCCTCATAAGGGGCTTTCTCAAATGAATGCTATACAGCAATTCAATTAGTATAATACAATCCCTGATCATCAATACTAAAATCGCTTATCTTTTTAAGTGATATAATTATAATAATAATTATTAAATTTAATTACGTTAAGATCAGAGTTAATTGCTCCTTGTACGACTCCAACAAGAAGTTACCGCAAGAGAAAGAGGAAAAGTTGAGTTTTAATTATTTTATTATTATTATTAAGAGTAATAGAATAGTAATTAACCAAGTGGGGGCATATATATTTGATCGAAAAACAAAGCATGTCATCCTACAATTATATTTCCGTCCTACCTTAAGTACTGCACGACAAGCTTTGCATGCTCTGTTCCCTTAACTTTATTTTTATTTATTAATAATTAATTTTGCATTAATTTGTAACCAAAAATATTAAATTTACTTTTTCTTTGTACAAGCTTGTTTGATTATAATTTTGTTGAATGAGTTGTTGAGATAAAAAATAGTACAACCATTAATTAATTATTATTTTTCAACAATATACAACTCTTTTCTAATAATATAGGAAGATTTTGATACGCATCAATGTACTTGATGACTAGTACAACCACTTTTTTGAAAGACACATAAACTTGACGTGTAGGGACCGCTTTGATGAACACATATAACACATGCATTTCCTATCAACTACTACATATTAGTCCAAATTTTAGATATTATTATTATTATTATTATTATTATTATTGAGTGACTATATATATGTATATAAGAATCTAATGAATAAATTTATTATTATTTTTATCTGAAAAATACAAAAAATTATAGTACAGTATTATTAGGCAATTAATATTAATAATAATTATTATTTTATTTTATTTTTGGACGGAGAACTATTATGTCTAACAGAAAAAATTATTGGAAATTGATTTGTACATTAATTTTTTTGGAGACTAAAATATCAATTTTTAAAATTTTTAGGAATTGATTTGAGTAGTTACTATACCGAAAAATAAACTGGGGATTGATTTGTCTGTCGAAGTAAAACCTTACAAATTAATTCGTGTATTAATTTTTTTAGGGCTAAAATGTCTATTTTTAAAATTCTTAAAGTATGAGTAATTACTCATATTTTTATTTTCATTTAATAGTTTATATATATGGATCAGGCATATTATGTAGCAAAATTATTTAGGTGTGTGTACTTCCAAGTTCCAACGGTGAACCTTAAAAGAGTTTTGTCAATACATTTACACTTAAATAGCGTTTGATAAAGAGATAGAGATTGAAAGACTGAGACTGAGAGACAGAGACTAAGAGATAGAGACCGAAATAAATTTCAGTATTTGTTTGGTGCAAGGTGAGAGACAGAAACTGAAACAAGAATAAAACTCTAATTTAATTTGCAAAAAGGATCAAATTGAAATTAATTAATTGAAATGAGTATATTTTAGGTATAAAATGTTATTAAAATTTCAGTCTCCATCTCTAAAAATTTCAGTTCCTTGTGTCCCTACTTTTTGGAGGTATTGAAATACTGAAATTTTAGGGACAGAGACAGAAATTTTAGTACCAATCTCTGAGCCAACAAACATGATACTGTGTCTTAGTCTTCCAGTCTCTGTCCCAGTACCTCAAAACAAACGCTACCTTATTGTCTAGGTCTATTAGTCATAGGGGTGGCAAAACGGGTCGAGCCCGTCGGACCGATCCGCTAAACCCGCTAAAAAAGTCGGGTCGGACTAGGATTTGGAGCCCGCCGAATTAAAAAAACCCGCCAAACCCGCACCACCAAATTGGCGGGTTTTGTCGGGGCGGGCGGGCCGATCCGCCGGGCCGAAGACTTTACTTTTTCTTTTATTTTTATTAAATAAAAAAGTGATTACTATTATAAAATTAATAATTATAGAATTTTTAAACATTTTTTTCATTTTTTGTTTTTATTCCTCTTTTAGTTATTAACTTTATTTATTTTATTTTACAATTTCGTATATATGTTCAAATTATATGACTTATTTTTTAAAATAAAGATGATTCTATTAACAAATATTATTTTGAACAATTTTATTGAAGTTAAAAATAAAAAAAACAGTAAAAAATTATATTATAATTTGACTATTTTTTATTTGTATTTGATTTTTTAATTATTATTTTTGGTTAATTTTAATGATTTTATTTTTCAAAAAAAAAAAGAAAAAAAGAGTCAAGCGGGCTAGCCCGCCAACCTGCCAATCCGCCATAAAGCGGGGCGGGCTAGCATTTTGAACCCATTTTAGTTGGCGGGGCGGGCCGGTCCGCCCTGTTTATAGGGCAGGCTTAGACGGGGTGGGGCAGGTTGGGGCGGGCCGGCCCGCTTTGCCATCCCTAATTAGTCACAGTAGTAGAAATCCTTCGAAACACCCCAATTGAGTTTTTTTTTATTATTGAATTTTTCAATACATTTCTTTCATTTTCTCCCGCATGTTTTTGTTCAAATCCTGGCAATAACAAAGCCCACTAAATTTTTAGCTCGTGCAATTTATAAGAATCATTCCACCTATGCAAAAAGGCCTAATAAAACGATACCCAACTAAAACTCATACTAATTAATTATGCTTAGTCTAGTTAACACAAGATAATAATGTTTCCATGTCACGTGAACTTAGTAGCAATTTTTGACTCGAAAGGAGATTATTGCTGCAATTTGTCACATCTGCTCTCTAAGTCACACACTTGTCACACACTGCCAGCTCCACGCTATTTTTATACATGTAGAAGCCACAACACTTTTTATACAAGAGACTTCGTCTATTTTTAGACATAACGTACTTTTTATAGAAAAATCTACGGTTCAAATATTTGAGGCTATTATTAGGATATTATATTTTTACATAAAATTATTTTTTTGGAAGCTTTTCTTTTTCGATAATTTAATAAAAACTAATTCTAATAATATAATATTCATCATCTAATTTTACACTTTAGAATGAATAACCTAATTGCAAGAGGTATGATATATATATATATATATATATATATATATATATATATATATATATATCAGCTTAGAATATATTAAGGTTAATTAGTATTTATTAAAATTATTTACCATATCTAAATATTTATTATAAGATATTATATTTTTATTAGTTAAATTTTTTTAACATTTATAAATATTTTTTTATATTATATCATTTTATATAACTTAAATATACACAATTTTCTTTTTTATTATTTTTTCTTATTTTTTTTAACATATCAAATAGGAGTGTTACATATATATATTAATAAAAAAAAATTAAATATCATTTAGTTATCAAATCACAGTTATTAGATTCGATTTAACTAGATCGATAAAATCAAAAATGAAAAATCATATCACATTAGTTATTAAACAGTTAACTTTAATTTATACAGTAATTTTTATTAAGAAAGAAAAAGAAAAATAAAAAAATATCATTTTAAAAAGAAAAAGTTGATCTCAATTTTTTATAATCTGGTAAATTTAAAAAAAAAACGACGACATGTCATGCATGGTCCTAATAGAATAAATCTTGTAGAGTGATTGTTGAATTAAATCTAAATTTTTAAAAGCTTAGTTATAGAATATATTTGATATATATATAAATTTAAAATTTATAATACAAAATTAAAACAAATTAAAAATTTAAGATATTTTTAAAATATTTCACAAATTTTTTATAAAATATACTTTTTATCCAATTTTTAGTTTCTAGTTTTATTTACACGTGTTCACGTGCATGAGATTAAATTTATTAATTATTGTAGCAGAATATATATTAATTAATTATTAGACAGTGAAAGGTATTAGTGGCTAACAGATGGTGATGAAGAAGAAGAGAGAGTGAGAGCGTTTGAGATTTTGAGAAAGATTGATTATGATCTGTTTCAGTGTGTGAAATGAGTTGTTACAAGAGATTATATATGCTTGACTTACGCTAACAGTTTCTGTTCCACTTGCCCTAACTAACTCTGCCAAGGTGGCAGGCTTACTTAACTAATTCATTTACCTTTTCATTCCCCCTCAAATAAAGGATTGGAGCTTCTCAAATCCTGAGTTTGCTGCAAAAATCATGAAATTTAGTGGATGAAACAGCCTTAGTCATCATGTCAGCCACTTGCGCGTCACCAGAAATATGATGAACCTGAATATCTCTTTTTGCCACATGGTCCCTCACAAATGCCAAATCAACTTCAAAATGCTTCGATCTAGAGTGCCAAATTGAATTAGCAGAAAGCTGGACCGTACCTAAGTTATCACAATACACTTTCGGTTGAGTGACAAGATGAATTTCAGCTAAGAGCTTTCTTACCCAAAGCAACTCAGCCACAACTGCACCAATGCCTCTATACTCTGCCTCAGTACTGGACTTGGATACGCATTGCTGTTTCTTAGAGCTCCAAGAGATCAGGTTCTTCCCCATATAAACACAATAACCTACTGTAGACTTTCTATCCTCAATGTCCGATGCCCAATCAGAGTCAGAGTATCCTGTGATGTTAAGTTCAGTGCATGACTGCAAGTGTAAGCCAAAGAATTTTGTGCTCTGCAGATATATTAGAATGCGTTTGACTGCTTTCCAATGAGAATCCCTTAGTGCCTGCATAAATTGACAAACTTTGTTGACAGGGAAGGACAACTCAGGTCGAGTTACTGTTAGGTATTGCAAGCTGCCGACAATGGATCGATACAAGCTGGGATTGTGAAACAACTCACCATCTTGAGAAGTAAGTTTTAGATTTGTAGTCATAGGTGTGGGAACAGCCTTACAATTCTCCATATCAGCCTTTTTCAGGATATCACTAATATATTTGGTCTGTGTAAGCACCAAATTACCATTCTCTAATCGATTTACTTCAATTCCAAGAAAAAAATGAAGGGGACCCATGTCTTTAAGTGCAAAAGCTTTGTTTAATTATTGGGTGACATCATAAATGGCCTGTGAAGAAGAGCCAGTGAGGATTATGTCGTCAACATACACCAAGAGAAAGAGCACTGCACCACTGGATTGTTTGACAAAGAGGGAGGCATCTGATCTAGTTGCTTGGAATCTGAGACTAATGAGTACAGTGGACAGCTTGGTAAACCAGGCCCTCGGAGCCTGTTTCAGTCCATATAGAGAGCGAGTAAGCTTGCACACCACCTGTGAACCACCGATTTGGAATCCTTGAGGTTGCGTCATGTATACTTGTTCATGAAGGTCACCATTTAAGAACGCGTTATTCACATCTAACTGCTTTATGTCCCAACCTCTGGAGAGTGCCAATGTTAAAATGATCCTCACACTTGCTGGTTTTATTACGGGACTGAAGGTTTCTTTAAAATCGATGCCTGGTCGTTGACTGAATCCCTTAGCTACGAGACGCGCTTTATATTTGTTAATTGAGCCATCAGGATTTCTCTTGATGCAAAAAATCCAACGACTTCCAACAGCAGATCTTTCCTTTGGCAGTTCAATGAGCACCCATGTTTTGTTTCTCATTAAAGCGGCATACTCCTCATTCATTGCTTGTCTCCAATGAGAGATTTCAAGTGCTTGTCTTGCGGTTTTTGGCTCCAGATCTTGAGAAAGAGTTGCTTGAAATACTCTTGGTTTGGTGATACCATTCTTGGCCCTAGTGATCATGGAATGCTGATTTTGTGACTGTGGCTATGGGGTTTGAATTGTAGGAGGCTTAGATGTTTGATGTCGATGTGAGGTGGACAAGGGTAAAGGTTGAGGTATTGGATTAGGTGGAGGGTGAGATGACTCGATTGAGGCTGAGGTGGGTTGAGAGTGATATGGGTTTGAGAAAGTGTTATCAGTACGTATGGATGTTTGATTTGAAGGAAGGGTGAGAATTGGTATGGAGGGTGTGGTTAAGTTTACTGGTTGAGAGTGTGATGCTGGAGGATTGATGAAGCCAAAGGCAGAAGACTTGTAAGCAAAGGTGTCTTCCTAAAACCTAATATCTCTTGCAATGATTATCTTTCCAGCTTTATTAAGGCATTTGAAACCTTTGTAGTTGATTGCGGGTCCAAGATACACACACGGCTCAAATCGAAATTGAAGTTTATGTTTGTTGTAGGGTCTGGTGTGTGGATAACACAAGCAGCCAAAGACCTTTAGCATGTCAAGTGAAAGAACCTTCTGCATCAGCTTTTCAAAGGGTGACTGATAGTTTAGCACTGGAGTTGGGAGCAAGTTGATGAGATGAGTGGCTGTGACAAACGCATCACTCCAAAATTTCATTGGCAAGGCTGCTTCCGCCAATAATGTCAATCCCATTGTTGTAATGTGTTTGTGTTTGCGTTCAGCGGCTCCATTTTGTTGGTGCACATGAGGGCAAGAGAATCTGGGAACAATTCCTTCTATCTGCATGTACTTGGCCAAAGCTACATATTCTTTTACATTATCACATTGTATAGATTTTATTTTTGCATTGAATTGGCGTTCAACTATTGTCTTAAAATGAACAAAGACTGTATGCAATTGAGATCTATTGTGTAGTAGATAAATCCAAGTAAATTTGGAGAATGCATCAATGAAATGCAAGTAGTATTTAGAATCATTTATTGAAGATACTAGAGCTGGACCCCATATATCAGTGTACACCAACTCTAAAGGAGCTTTGATTACAGTTTTAGACATTGAAAAGGAAAGCTGACATGATTTTCCTAAATAACAAGAATTACAAAGAGAATTAGTGGGAGTAAAGGGAATATTGTGACTTCTAAGAACTCTGGACACTATATCAGTGGAGGGATGGCCCAATCTAAGGTGCCATAGCTGAAAATTGGAGGATTTGATCACACTTGTGCTGTACACAGCAACATTATTTACTATATTCTTTATGCAAGCTGGACCAAAGGAGTACAGACCCTTCCTAACTGTTCCTTGGAGAAGAGTCTCCTTGGAATCCTGTGATTTTACCAAGCATTTGTTAGGATGAAATTCAACCTAAACATTATTATCACACACGAATTTGTGAACGCTAAGCAAATTTTTCTTGATAGCAGGAACATGCAATAGTCTTTGTAGTTTAAAACAATGATTTGATGAAAACGGTTTTAGAAATAAACTGCCAACTTTAGAAATCTGTAAAGAATTTTCATTACCTACAACCACTTGCTCATTACCATTGTAGTTCTCATACTCAGAGAAGTTGGATGCCTCAGGTGTCATGTGATGAGTGGCTCCCGAATCAGGGTACCAATTTGGATCATACACTGTTGATGGTGTTGTTGCAAAATTTCCCACCACCATGTTGGCTTGAGGTCTGTTGTGACTTCCTCCAAATTCTTTGTTAAATCTGTGCCAGCAATCAATTGCTGTGTGTCCTGGCTTGCCACATACTTGGCAGATGAATCTTGAACCATTTTGGCCTCTTCCTCGTCCAAAACTTGAACCTGAATTGAATCTACCTCTACCTCGATTATTATGGCCTCCTCAATAGCTATATCCTCTTCCAATTCCTCTACCTGCATGATTATTGTAACCATACTTGTTGTTGCTTTGTTCGAACCTTCTCTGATTTCCAGCTTGAGCAAGATTGGCATGAATTGGATCGATCTTCTTGAACTTTTCAAGCCACTCTTCTTGAGCAAGTAGCAGTGCTTCCAATGCGTTGACAGAGATAGGATTGTCTCTTGCATTAATTGACGTGATGAACGAACAGTACTCTTCGGTTAATCCTTCCAAGATTGCTTCAACATGTGCTGCCTCATCGATTGGTTCTCCAACTGAGATCAACGCATCGACCGTTTTCTTAATTTCTAGCAGATACTCGTTCATGGATCCCTCTTTTTTTGTGTGGGTCAATTTGCTCCTTAATTGACGAATCTTGGCTTTAATTTGTGAAGTGAAAATTACCTGTAATCGCGCCCAAATCTGATGCGAGAACATACAACCTACCATTCTAGCAGTGAAAATGTCACTCATCGATGCTAACAGCCAAGATTTCAACAGCGCATCTTGTCTTTTCCAGGTTTTGTACTCTGCTAAGCTTCGTCCAGCTTTTTCATCTTTTGGTGAATTGAATTGGCGTGGAATATTGACTCCATTGATGTGATCATCTAATTCGTACCCTTCGATTGTTGATTCAGCCTGCTCCTTCTATGGCAGAAAATTTTTATAGTCTAACTTGATTGCTATCGAATTCGAGAAGTTATGAACCTCTTTGTTGTTATTATTACTGGTTTGAACTGGTGGAGTTGTCATTTTGGATCTACAGCTCTGATACCATGAAAGGTATCAGTGGCTAACAGATAGTGATGAAGAAGAAGAGAGGGTGAGAGCGTTTGAGATTGTGAGAGAGATTGATTATGATCTGTTTCAGTGTGTGAAATGAGCTGTTACAAAAAATTATATATGCTTGACTTACGCTAACAGTTTCTGTTCCACTTGCCTTAACTAACTCTGCCAAGCTGGCAGGTTTACTTAACTAATTCATTTATCCTTTCAGACAGAAAAATTAGTGATTATGTGTCAGTCTCCACCATGTGTCTGCAAATAAATTAGTACGGAAGAATCTCAACTTATTACAAATTCAGAATTACCTTATCAATATTACATTGTTCATGCAGATCAATTATTACCTTATCAATCACATGCACATCACAATAATAAATAAATAAATAAATAAAATTGTGTTAGCATTAATTGTAACACGTGTGTCATTTTGTTGGCCATTTTTAAACTAATAATAGACAAATAGTGACTTTGCTCATTAGCGGTTATCCTCACTTTTAAGAATTTATTCAAATTATATCTTTTTTTTAGTTTCGAATATAATTAGATGACTTATAATTTTTGTACTATCAATATATAGCGTCTATAAAATTCTAATTAATTCTATTAGAATTAGAATATATATATATATATATATATATATATATATATAAAAGACTCACATTTCTAATAATTTTCCTTTATTATTATCCGAATAATAATTCAAAGCATACAAAAGTATATATATTGATGGATATGTGTATATATATATATAAATAGTTTACCGACAAAAGCCAATTATTGTGTACAATATTGTACAATTTCATCTATAATGCAATTTTATGTTCCATCATATACGAATTGGACAAGTATATATAATATAATTACAGTTACATTATAAACTTTTAAATATATATAATCTAATTACAGTTACCCAAATTGAAAAGACATCTAGAAAAGCAATTTCTCAATTATTTTTTTGGAAGACACATAAACTTGACGTGTAGGAACTGCTTTGATGAATACATATAATATGCATTTTTTATCAACTACTACATATTAGTCCAAATTTTAGATATTATTATTATTCAGAAGTGAAGTCTATTTTATTAATAAAAGAAGTTAAATATAATATTTATATATCCAGAAATACATTAGATTTTAGGTAAAAAGAAAAAAGAAAATTCTTTATGTTAAATTATAATTTGAAAATGTGCTATTTATACCTTCTTTTAATACTGTTACGATAAAATTAAAAATAATATTTTGACAATTATAGATATCTGTGATATTATGAATTAAATCACAAGACTTATTGCATTAAAAAAGGATAGAAACCAACCAAAAAACTTTAAAAAAAGGAGGTTAAATTTTGGGACAAGCAGCAAAACAATTGAAATAAGTCCACGTTTTCTAGTATTAGAGCAAGTATCTAATTAGGTGCGTGCCCTTAATATAGACACTAACTAAGATCATTATTGATGAACATTGCCTAATTGTACGATACATTTGATTATTACTATTATGTACATTTAAAATTTGAAAGGTTACATAGACCATACGTACACTTTAATGATAATAACAACGAAACAAAAAATGGCCATAATTCGAATCGAGCACACTTATATTAATTCATGATTTCTTGGTCAACCTAATGAACAGTACAACGTAATACACTAATTATTTTGTTACGTGTCAAAACCTCTTTTATGTATAGATATTGGATTCTCGGTACGTGTCGATACTATAATTTTTCCTTTTTCCTTTTCAGGTGTATGTCTTTTTTATCTGTTTTCAAATTAACACTATTATCAATCATGTATGCATTTGTTTTTGGTAGATAAATAAATAAACGAAATCCAAATTAATATATTTCAAATAAAAGAAACCTACGAAGTATAAATGCTTTATTGAGTTGTTGTATTTGTATATTAGATATATTTTAAATATGATATTTATTAATACTTATTTAATATTTAATATGTGTGTTTGTTGTTTAATTATATCTTAATAAAAAAATAAAAATTATACTTCAAATATATTTAGATATATTTAAATATAATTATGTATTAGTATATTTAATTTTATTTTTAATATATATTTTTAAAATAAAATTAAAAATATTATATATTATTATTTATTAAAATAATAATATATATATGTATTATGAGATTTAGTAAGAAATGACATAGCCACTAAACTATAGTAGTAGATTCTCATTATTTAGTATATTTATGTAGAAAAATAAATATATACAATGATTCTTATCGAATCAATCACTTATAATCATTTATAAAGTCTTTACACATTTTATTTAAAATTAAAGATGAGAATAAATTAAACTAAATTAACCCCAAAATTCAAATTTAGATCATCAAAAATTCATCCGAACTTAAACTTCCGAATTGATTTAAATAATAATATAAATATAATCAATAGTTTTATATATAAATAAATTATAATTTATATATATTATTTATCTATCAATTATAATTTATTTTTTATTTTAAATTATATGTAAAAAGATCGATGACTATAAAATTTTATATCAAAACATTAACTAAATTTATTACGTTTTAGTTCATCTTTTATTCAACTTCTAATAAAATAAAAAAATATTTCAATTTAGATATGACAAAATAAAAAGCAATGCACACTCATTTTAATAAATTTCAGTACTAAAAAATCCGGAAACTGGGGACCTAAGGTGGCCAATAAACTCCCAAAAGTTTAAAAAGTTTTTAGTAGTTAGTAATATTAGTTTAATTATATGTTAATATGTAAGTGTGTGTGTTAGTGTGTAGTGTCTACTTATGAAATTTTTTGTTAATGTGCTATAATGACGAATTAGTATAATCATTTTTATCTATTTATGAGTAGTGTATAATAAAAGTAATATAAATTAATAACTTAAAAGCTTAAATAATAAAAATATTAGTCTAATATTTTAATTGAGACTCGAGATTTTTTTGTGTGTTTATATTTATCATTTCTAGTACAAATGCTTTGTATCTTAAATATTTATATAATTATTTATTTATAAATTCATTGTTCAATATACTTTTTGAATTGAATTTAAGTCATACTTAGTGTAGACTTAACTTGACATAAAGACATAATTTATAAATAAAATACTCATTTTAAAGTGAAATTAATAAAAAATATTATATTTTTATATTGTAATTGATATTTTTATAATATATAATGTTATTTTAATTTTAAAATAATTTTTATATAAATATTATATAATTATTAAATATAATCTTTAAAAATAAGATTTTATGAATTTATTGTATAAAATTTATAAAATTATATATATTGAATTAACCTAATATAAATTGTTGTTTTTAAATTGTTACCAAAATACACTTGTTGTTTTTATATTAAGTTAGACTAAAATTTATTTAAATATTTAAAATAAATCTAACAAAATATTAATATTTTATTGTAATACACCGATCACTGTTATAAATTACAATAATCTACATACACAATATTTTATTTCCATAGTCAAGGTCCATCAAACTATTAAAAAAAATTTTCCTTAATCCAATATTTTCTAATTGGCTCCCCAACCAATTAGGCAATCGACTTCCCACTATTGACAATAGCTTGATGTGTTTAGGAAAACACAAGAGTTATTGACAACATAGTGTTTTTGGATAAAAGTATCATAGGTTGAAGGTTTTGTTTGCACTCTTTTTTTATGGAGTATATTGCAGATTTTGACAATCAATCATGTTACAATATTTTAATATAGATCTGGACGCCTATAAATAATGAAATAGCAGATTTCAATAAAATAATTTGGTACATCTAAAAACTTTTCTATGATATAATAATGCATGCATCTGATATTCAAACAATAATGATTTCTGCGATTGTTGTACATCTGACATTTAATTTTATTTATTTAAACATATTAGTTATTTGTAATTGAAATTATCATAATAAAAAATATTTGACACCACTCTCTTAACTTTAGTTCCGTCTGTTATTTTTTAATTTCTTTTTTTTTTAAATAGAAGTGGAGATATAAAATTTATTTTTTCAAAAAAAATAATAAAAAGAATTAAATTGGTTTAAGTCTCTCAAATTTTGCTCTTTCTTTTGAGCCTTATATTCTTATTATTTATCTCATTCTCTTTGATATTATACTTTATTTGATTGAACATGATTTTTATTTATATTTTAATTGAATTATTTAACCATTTTTTATTCTAATAAAAATTATAAGATAATGTTGTAATTCACCTCATCAATTATTAGATCCTACATTTGGTTTAGAGACTTGAATCTCGTGTAAGAAATTATATTATATTCTATTATATTTTATGTTCTTATTTTATTGATTAATAAATATTTAATTAATTAATAAAATAAAAAAAAGTTATATAATTTTTTAAAAAGTATAAAAGTTAATTTTTATGAAAAAATTTAGAACTTAGTCCTTTTTTTCATCAATAAAATATTTTTTTTCATTCATTATAAATAATTTAATTAAAGAAAAAATTAAAAAGATAAAAAAAATGAACAAAGTAAATTTTCTCTAATAATACTTATTTTTAATAAATTTTTTATAATAATCTTAATATATAATTTTAGAGCACAAGGTAACAAAATTCTTTTAATTATTATTTTTATATAAGTACATTTTTATATGAATTTTTAAATTTACATGAAAAAAATGGTTGTTTGTAAAATAAAAATAGAGCTGTAAAGTCGCGTAAACATTGTTTCACAGATAATTTGGTATGGTGTTTTTATGAACTAGAGTGACAGTAGATTATGACCTTTGTCAGTTTAAATTTAAAGTTAATCTAAAACTCCATTATTAATATTCTAACGGTGAACAAGTTATTAGACTGAAAAGGATAATAGATTCTATACAAAGCATATTAGTAAACAAAATGAAAATATAAATGCAAAACAGGAGTTGCTAAGTTATTTGTGGTTGGGTGTGGTTTTTTAACAAGAAATAGATGCATTGTTTCGCTATTTGTTTTGAGAAAAAAACCATTTAAAAACTTAGCTAGTTAGCATATCATTTTTCTTTATTGAGAGTCCTCCATTGACTCTTTTAATTTGCAGTCATTTCAAAGATAGACAAAGAAAGAAATTAAAGAGCTATAAAAGATAGATTTAAACTAATTATTATTTTTTTTCCTCTACACAGAGTGTATAAAACTTATCCATAACAATAACATAAATCACAAATGTATTAACAACATTGATAATAAAGGCAAGGTGATTTTTTTTTTTTTTTGTTGAAACGGGACAGACGCTCAAAAACTACCTCATAAAAGTAATACAGAATAGGAAGACCCCTCTCTCATCATCAAGAATAATACTCCTAATTAAGCACTGCACAAGGTTTATCAACAAAAAGGAAACTCAAACTCATGTTTAACACCACTCTCCAATTTCTCTGTATCCTTTGGAAAATCTTCTTCTCCAGTTGATTGGGGTGATTCTCATGCCTCTCATGTTTTTGACAGAATCAACACAAAAATGATTTTCTTTATGCCGTGATACCAAGCCATCTGTAATCCGTTAACAATATAGGCATATCTTAGAAGAAATAGAGTAATACCATTCTCCTTCAAAAAAGGTCTTTTTTAAAACTATCTATTAAAAGAGGTCCAATTTCGTAAGTCAAATCAAGTCTTTGATAAATATATAATTTCTATTGAAGAAGACACATAATCTCAATTGTGTTTTATTAAAACATACTTAGATGCACTCTACAAAATAAACTACTAGAAAGTTCAAGACATGCACCAAATTAAAGCCCAAATCCTTTTATTTCTTAGAGCTATGTTCTGATAAATATTCAACACCTATTTTATAGATAGAAACTAAAATCAATTATTAAGTTTCAGTTGGACATGTATGCACGGCACTTAATTGGTTGCATTATTATTATTATTATTATTATTATTATTATTATTATTATTATTATTATTATTGTCCAGAATTAAGCCACTTTGTAAATGATTTAAGAGTTTCTTGGTTAGTCCTGTAATGCTTCTAACTTCTGACTTGTGACTTTTGACATAAATTTGATCACGTGAAATCTGGCTAGTTTTTTGGATTCTCTTCGGTAATTAGTTCCTTTGGTAGATTGACAATTTTGTCCTTCCTAGAGCACAAAAGAAAGCAAGTGATTTTCTTGTATACTTTTTGTTCACAATAACTCTGTGTAAACAACTCTTATAAACTCCATTTAATTGAGTCTTAAAAGAAATAATAATAAACTAAAAAAAATTAGAACCCGCTACCATTTAATAAAATCGTAATGCTCATTTTAATAATTTTATACAATTAAAAAAATAATTACTTAAAAAAATATAAAATTAAAATTAAATAAATATAAAAACAATATATAATAAATATTGTAGATTATATACATTAAGAAAAAATATATATATAATATATAATAAGAAGTGGTTTGGCATTTTGGCCTAATAATAACTAAGTTGTTCTCCATTCCTTAAGTAATTTAGTAATTTATTCTAAAAATAGTGACAAATAGGTAAAAAAAATTATATTTTTGTTTTGATCAGTGTGATGATGTGGTTATTCACTCTCATTACAAAGTCTTTTTCTTCGTAGCTCCTGAACTCGTTCGTAGAAGCTCTATGATCTCAAGAAAAAGATTGCTCATTTTCTTAGTAAATATGTTATTTAGAGATGATTTCAAGATCCATCAAGATCTATGCCTATGAAACAATGTGAGTTATTAAATGGAGATGAATTTTGTTCGTTAGTCGGCTTCTGAACAGGTCGGGTGGACAGAAGATGCAAAGGTAGATAGATGAGGGTGTCTTAGTCCTGGATGCGCTGATCGAGGGTTTGCCGAGCTGGCGAGCACTTGAGTTGGTGAACGGACGAGGGGGGGTGCCACCTGCAAAGACACTCCGACGCTCAAGTCAGAAATCGTACAAGCAGGGGGAGTGATGTAGAAAGTGACGTACCCCGGGGGAAGAGCCAATCTTCCCCTTATATACATGTCAGTAGTGGGCCCCTTACGTGACAGGCCCATATTCCCAAGGACGCTGTCCTGCAGCACGTGTGCGGTCCGTACAGGAAGTGTGTCCGGGTCGGTTGTAGGGCGCGTGCCCGGGTCGGGTGTTACATGGGTCGGGTCGGCCCAAAGCTGGTTCTGGGCCGGGCCGTAACAAATTTAGATGCTGGAGTATACTTCGAGAGCTAAATAAAGCACTAGTCCATGATAATAAACGATAGAGAGATTGAATACATTGTTGATTCAATGGACAAATCAGAATCTCTTCAGAAAATATGTTGCACCCTTATTACAGATCTCTTATATGCACTCTCCAAATTAAACAAACAGTCAAGATCAAAATGTGTATCCACTTAAAGAATCTCTTCTCCTTTTACATTGTCACAGCTATAACCTTAAAAATAAATAAAGGAAAAACTTACGTGAGTTTGAAAATTGGCAGAGTATATAAGTGAAGCAATATAAGTATATAACGTTTGAAGCTAAAACTCATGTTGTTATGTACTTTTGTTGCCTTTATTAGCCACCTTGAGAAAGTATCAATAGTTCTTGCATCAGATTTATAATTTCTATGTGTGTGAAGTGAATTCAAGAAAAGAAGTTGGCCATGTGAAATCTAGATACACTCTTGGATTCCCATTATTGATAAGTTTTTTTGGAGCAGTCACCATTTTGCATTTAGACTTTAAAAAAAAAAGTGATGTTTTCTTTTGCATGCAACTCTTGTAAATTCCATTAGATAGAGTCTGAACAAAAAATATCAAAACTAATTAGTTATAAATTCATCAATTTTATGGCATAAGTCTCATATGAGAACATATACGAAATATTCTGTTTATTTATTTTATTTCATGCATTAACTTTTCGATCTATAATTGATTGGATATAAAATTTGTCTCCAAAACTCTCATGTCCCATCAAATAATTCGAAATAAATAAAAATATAAATAACATATATATCTAAAAGATTCATATTTTGACAACAATTTGATATTATCTTTATATATACCATTAATGTGTCACTAATATTCATAACAATACGAATGCATATCCATGTTTTGGTCTTACACTAACATTAACACAGATTTAGTCACACTCACTTTATGAATTCCTATATTTCACTACTTGGTTAAACCCAAAAAATAAAGGCTCTTGTAACTTGATCTTCATGAATTACACCGTTTAAAAAAAAGGTAAGTTTATAATATGACTCAATATCTTAAAGTCAAATAAAATATTTAATATAATATAAATAATGATAATTTATTTTTATTATAAAATCATTTTTCTTCACATCTCTAAAACATTTGCTGGCATTCTCCTTAATTTACTTCCAAAAGTTTTAAGATATGAATTAAAAAAAATATTTACGTGATAATATTTTCAAATAAAGATGACATTACAAATTTTTAAATAGTTAATTAAATATATTAAATTATCTAATAATTTATAATATTATTTTTATATAAAAATATTATCATAGAAATATTTAAAAAAAAGATTGTTCATCACTTTACAGTAATTTTTATTGAAAGTCCTGTGCCAAATAAAAATGAGACAAGGGTTGCACTATGGTACAGAATAAAATTTACACAGAAAATACATATTTTTTTCTTTGTGTGACCTCTATTCTGACACGTTTGTTGTGTAAAACGTAGGATATAGCTCTCTATCAATAATTAAATTTGTTAATGGCATTATCTTATATCGGTAACTATAGCCAGGTAAATGTCATTACTGATTAGTAAGAAATATTACTTCCCTGACGTGCTTGTTGTGTACAGCGGTGACATTTACATGTGTGTGATTATTCAATGTTAATAACGATGTTAAAATCAATCTGTTGCTCCACAAAAGTTACATATGACTATATTAAAAACTTAAAATCGATTTTTGTGTGAATACTAGTACATATTATAGTATAATTTTTAGAAAACTACTAAATTAATTCACTGATAATATAAAAAAATCAATTAATATCAAATTAATATTATTTTCGTCAAATATATATATATATATATATATATATATATATATATATATTCTTTCTAAACTATTAAAATTAATTTAAATAATTTCTTAATTTTATTTTTTAAAAACTATACTATAAAATTACCAAGATGATAAGCACTTTGCTTTTTTAACCAATGGTACGGTCTTGAGTTTAAGTTTAACAATGAATACTTTTTTTAAAAAAAATATGAAAAAGGGGATTTAAAGAAAAAAAATAGTTGGAGGCTATAAAAGAAAATTCCCTAATCCCTATATATATGATAAATTATTATCTGTACTTGTTTAATTATTTTTTATATTTTAAAATAAAAGATATTGTTTTATAGTAAAAAAATATAGTTTTATTTAAGTTAAAAAATAAATTGGCTTTTATTACTTCATGACCTTTATACCAAGCATACAAAAGCCAATGACGCTTTAATGCTTTAGAGAAATGTTGGTCGGTAAACAAATTATTTGTGTAATTAAATTCAACTAAATCTTCTTTTTGTGCGTCTCTTTTTTTTCTTTTTTTCTTTAACTAAAATTTTTTATTATTAATCGTGAAATTATTTGATCAACTCAATTAATTAAACTTGATTGCTAAAATAATTTAATCATATAACATCACCGAAAATTTTATTATGATATAGTTTAAGATTTATTTTAAAATTTTAAATTACAAACAATAGCTCTATTTTTTTTGAAGCAAAGAAAACTCAACACGGTAGAGTGAAGCAAACAAACCAAACAATAAATACTACATACACATACATAATATCTCTGTCATTTATAGTATTGCCATCAACAACCAAAATGATCACTATCGATCCATTCATTGTGTAGCTCAGAAACGTCCTTTTTATTAAGAACTCAACATCTGCTTCTTTATTATTGAAGATCTTAGCATTATGTTTCTCCCAAATGTTTCAAATTACTGCAAAGAAGAACCCAGTCAACCACCTTTTCTACTCTTCTTTTCGCTTATGTCAATTAGTCTAATTCTCAAACAATTCCCTTATAGTACCAGAAATAACCCAATCTTTCACCAAAAGACCGCAACCAACTGCACCACACCTGCTATGATAGATTACAGAGAAAAGAATAACCAATCGCTCTATTTTGTTTAAGAGAAAAAAAGTTTCATTATGATCCTTAATGAGTTAATTTTGCATTCGATTTTTTTTTAAAAGGTAAATAATAGATATAAAAATAAAAAAATATATTTTATAAATAGAAAGAGTAGGAGTGAAATTAAACTATTTCTTGAAAAAAATATATTTTCTAAATTTTGTTATATCATTTTATTTTATTTATTTTAAAATTAATGTTTTATTTTTTTATAATAATTTGGTGACATTTAAATTATAAAATATAAACTTATAACTATTTTTTTATGC
Organism: Arachis stenosperma; assembly: GCF_014773155.1. Lineage (NCBI taxonomy): Eukaryota > Viridiplantae > Streptophyta > Magnoliopsida > Fabales > Fabaceae > Arachis > Arachis stenosperma. The sequence continues at coordinate 114,767,432 of NC_080378.1, forward strand.
CAGGTTGAATTTTGTTCTTAAAATTCTATTTGTTAGAATGATATTGTTTATGCCACAAATTTCATATAATAAATAATTTATATTTTTGTCAAATATAATTTTTTACCATATATATGCACATAGTTATTATGCCATGTACTACCTATTTTTTTATCTAATAATAATAATAATAATAATAATAAGAATAATAAGATTTAATTATTCTGTTGGTCCTTATAGTCTTGAAAAATTTTTAATTAGGTTCTTATATATATTTTTTTTAATTGGTCCCTTCACCAAATTATTTTTTAATTAGGTCCTTCTTAACAGTAATTGATTTAACTTTATAGGGACCTAACTAAAAAAAATTGGTGCAAGAATTTAAATAAAAAAAAATATAAGGACCCAATAAAAAAATTAGTACAATAACTCAATTAAAAAATATATATAAAAATTTAATTAAAAATTTTAAAAAACTATAACAGAATAATGAAACCTAATAATAATAATAATAATAATAAATTGTTTCTCCCTTATGAATTAGCATCCTCTTCAGTTATCCTTTGAACCATTGAAGAATCTCCCATAGCTTCCTTCCCTAATATATTTAGATGGTCTTCTGTCTCTTTATCAACTGCAACTGTACACTATAATTGGCGTAGGATACAATTATTGGTGTCCTTTGGTCTTCTGTCTCTTTATCAACTGCAACTGTACACTATAATTGGCCTAAGATACAATTATTGGTGTCCTTTATTTGGTCACGTGAAGAGCACTTCCAATTATATGTATCAATGGCAAAGCTGTTTTGCCTTTGCTCACGTCAGCCTTTGCTTTCCATTGTGTGTGAGTGCACGTGAACTAACCCTTCTCTTACCATGCCTTTCCTTTCACGTCTAATCATACTTTTATTGTCAATTATTTATTCTTAATTTAATCATCATCACCAGACACGTCTTATTATTATTATTATTATTATTATTATTATTATTATTATTATTATTATTATTATTATTATTATCATCGTCGTATGTGCCCAAGTGCATGTATTAGTAAACATTATTTATCCCTAGTGAGTGTTTTTATTTTATTTTTTAAAAATAGTTTGATGGCTTATTTACTTTTTCTTTTTAATCCTTCCCTAGCCCTTTTTAATTTTAACAAATATTTTATTATTCAAAATGATACATACTTTAATTTCTTAGTTACTGATTTTGAATTCAAATTTAGAAAATAATTTTTTTTATTTATAAAAATATTTTTAAAAAGTGTCTTATGCAATTTTTTGAGTGGACTTTGTTTTGGGATAAAATAGGAGGGGTTTTATCACTTTAATAAACTTATTTGTTAAGATAATTTACATAAATAAAATAATTCGAAGTTTGAAACTATACAAATATTTTAAATTAATTTTTGTCACACATACTTAAATATTTTTACGTAAATTAAATTAATTTAATTTACACTATTTATATACAAATCAAAATTAATTGAATTCGATTTAGCATGCTAAGTAGCAAATCAAATCACATTTGATTTGATTTATTGTTGAATGAGGGTGTCACTACAAGATTCTTACTAATTGATGGAGGTTTTATAGTGGAGGTTTTTAAAAATCTCCTCAACATTATTTATTTGTGACATTTTACAAAACTCCCAAAAATAAAAATCTCAGTATTTTAAAAGTTTAAACAAACACTCAAAGCCCATAGTCACCAAAAACCACTCAAAGCCCATACTGAAGATGCAAACAGCGACTAGCTTCGAGTGAGATGGATCGAAACCCTAAATTACAACCGTCGCCGTCGTCGTGCCATCGCTACCGCCACTGCCATTGCCACCACTACAGCTCATCTCCTTGATGCAAGCACCAATGCCACCACGTGCTTTGACAATCTCTTCTCCCATTGTCTCTTCTGTCGATGCATCTCCGCAGATCGCGAGACGGTAACTTTTGAGAAAGAACCCATGCCTTCGAGCCCCGCCAGCGGCGAAGAAAGCGACGAAAAGCAAAGCTTCTCCTCCAAAAACAAATTCTCTTCCCGCAATGCTTTTCCAAGTACGATTTTGTGTGCTGCATGCATTTGTTATTTAATTTCCTATAAGGTATATATCCTATAAGGTATACTATGAATGGCTTCCTTTAATAATTATTATTCCTTCTACTACTTTATGCTTTGAGTTCCAGTATGAGGTGTTCAATCTATTGATATTGAGAATTTTTTTATATATAGAGTTATGTCTTACATTATTGAGGAACTGTGTTATAAAAGATTAGTTTTTAAATTTTGATATTAAAAAATAAATTTTTAATTTGAGAATATGTAAATAAGATGAGATTAATGAATGATTTGAAATTAAAAATAAAAAAAATTATAGGATTTGTGGAGGTTTGAAAATCTCACAAAATAGTTAATTTTTGTTAAATTAAAAAATTAATTTGTGGGGGTTTTAAACCATCACAAAAGTGATTTAAAACTGCCACAAAAGTATAATATAAAACCTCCACTAAACACACTTAAAGCCCCCACTGAATAGATTGTGGAGGTTTTTAAAAACCCCCACAAAAGACCTCGTGGCACCTCAAATTTTGGGAGTTTTGGAAACCCCCACAAACCATTTGGTGGGGGTTATAAACCTCCACAAATAGGAGAAAAAACCTCCACAAATAAACAAAAATCTTGTAGTGTGTAATATGTAAATCGAATTAATTATATTTATTATTTATACTATTTTATGCGTGATATTTTTTACTTTTAAGTTAATTGTATTTATTTCATATTAACATAAATGTCAATAAAAAATATCTTCATTTGAATTTAAATAAAATATCAACAAAATTAAAATAAATAAGAATAGAAGTTTAAATTTTGTATTTTAGTTTTTAATTTTTTGGTTCATGAAATATTAATTTTTTATTTTAGTTTTTACTAAGAAAAATTATTTTCGTAAAAAAATTTAAATAAATAAATAAATATTTGGTTTACCTAGTTTTAAATTGTTCGACTTAGTCAAAAGAATAAGATGCCCTAATAAGTGAAAATAAAAAAAAATAAAAACTATTAATACCAAAAAAATAAAAAATAAAACTATTAGCGCAGTTTTTTTTTAATTATTGTTTCTGCATATTTTAGTGATATAATTTTGGTTGAGAGTAGCGAATATTGTAAATACCTTAAATATAAAATTATTATTTTTTTCTTTTAAAATATATCTTATAATACAGTTACAACATAATAATAGAGAAAATATCGTGTCTGGAAATTAACAACATCTTTTAGCCTTGCACTTTCTTTTCCGACCATCATATATAGTTTAGCTTTAACACCATCTTGTAGCTTTGTATACTTGATTTACCAAAAAAAAAATTCTTTCGTCTTTGTTATCTGACTCATCATTACACAACTTCTAGCTTGTCCTCTCTTTTGAGTTTGTTGCCCGGAACAGTAATGATCAATAAATAAAGAGTAATGTTAGGGGCAAGTAATTTTTGTAATTGTTAGTCATTAACTAGCCATCAATGATAATTTGATGGTGTAAAATTGGTATGAGATTTCATTCAATGGCTCACCTTCCTCTACTGGTTACATGTTGGCCAAAATTCAATAAAACTGTTGGCTCCTAAACTTTTCCATAAATAAATGTCCGTCTATACATACAAATTAAAGATTTGTTTCTTTGTTGCTTATGTCTAGATTAATAATTCTTTAAGATTAATTAAGTAACTAGATAGTTACAAAAGAAACTATACATTAATTAAAATAAATTATAGAAATTAAAAAAATCAAATTTTATTTGGATATTTCATCTTTATAATGCCTTTATACATTAACTTAAAATTAAAGTTTCATATATATAAAACAATATATTATATATATGAGTAATGCTAGGGAAAAAAAGTCGGAACTTGCTTTATTTAGCATTCATTAATTGTCATAATAATTAATAAATGTTAAATAAGATAAATTATGGTTGTTTTAGCTAATTTTCTTTAGTTACTAAACATACATATATATATATTTGTTGTTTTTAGATTATCAGTAAAAAAAAATTAAAAATATTTGAAAATACCTTTGAAGATATATAAAATCTATAAAAGATTCGAAGATTTTTATGTTTTAAAAGACTCAACTATCACTTTTTTTTATATCAATTTAAATGTATAAATTTAAGATTGTTAATTATTTGAGATATATCAATATGTGGGACAATAATTATTTCATTCATACAAATATTAGAACCTTCAAAATGATTTTATTATAAATGTGTTTCCTAACGCTTAACGGATAAAAATATCATATTTATAGTAAAAAAAGAAAATAAGTTAAATATCTTTTTACATGTCATAAAATAAAATATTATCGATGTTTATAATCTTAATTAACATATAACATACATATCTATTACATATGGAGGATTCTGACTTTTTAAGGTAAAAAAATAAGTATTTATTTAATCTTTTTAGTTATTTGTTTGTTTGTTTTAATAAAACAGAAATAAGGTTTTTTTTAATGCTTTTTGAAAATCAGATAAAGCTAAACACAGAAAATGTGAAAATTTGGGCAATTTATATATTTAAATAAAATTAGAGAAGCCTTTACCCAAATACATAAATAAAAAAGTTGTTACGTATTTGTGTAAAATGTATTATTATGTAAACCGTGGGAACCAACTACGGTTTCTGATTTCTAATTTGTACATAAACCGTGGCCGGATTACGTGTTGAAACAAAATGACCATAAACCGTGGTAACCTACTAAGGTTTATGAATATAAGAAAATCTTTATAAAACCTTGCTGCCAGCAACCGTTTATGAAGGAATGGTAATTGGCATAAACTCTTGTAACCTACAACGATTTATGAGGAGGGAATATCTATATATATGTGGGTGAGATTCAACCTGCATGAGAGATACATTTTTACATATATTTTTAAAATATAATTTAGATACATTTTTAATTATATTAATAAGACGATTAATTTACGTCTGAATTCACAATATAAAATATTAATAAGACGATTAATTTACGTCTGAATTCACAATATAAGAGTAACTTTTGTGAAACACGTTGAAGAGGATAAAGGTGTGTTTCAGTACTTTGAACGATGTTCTTTGATGTTTGACTTTTTTTTTTTGAACGCCAACTTGATTCTGCATCCCAAAAGTTCATTCATTAGAAGCAAAAAATTATAGCTTCTGCATTTACTCAACCCACGTTTAGGTTGTTGCTTGTTATTATTGGTTTTTTCATAATTTTTTCTAAATAAATGCTAAGAATATTAAAATAATTATTCTAATTTTTATGCACTGTTTACTATTTTAATTTTTTATAATATGTATTATTGCTCCTATTAAAAATGATAAATTAAATAAAAAATTAATTATAAATAATAATAAAAATCTAACTTGTAAAAAATTAAAACCTAAAATAATAATAAAAATAAAATTATTAAGATTATTTAAAAAAATACTAAAATATATTATTTTATATATTATTTTTAATTTAATAAATAAATATTACTTTTTACTATAAAAAAATACTTAAAAAGTTGTCCATTTTTATATGTTATTTTTTAATTTTATCAATAAATATTAATTTTTATTATAAGAATAAAAAATTATAATATACTAAAATAGAGTACTATAAAAAAATACTATATAAGGATACTAAAAAATATAAAAAAAATTAAATATATTTAAAAAAATAACATTATAATTTAATATTATATTTTTTTAGTAATTAATTAATTATTTATCTAGAAGTGATTTTAACTAATATTATCCAAACAATATTTATTTTATCAAAATCAATTTTATTAAAATTTGCCAAACATAAATCATGTTGGCACAAACTCACTTCTACCCAAAATCAATTCTACAAAATCACTTCCATTCAAATTCGAGTTTCTCCAACGTGAATCCAAACACACACTTAAAAGTTACTGTTGATCCAAAAATATTTTTGATGAAAGTAAATGGATTCGGAGTAAGTCAGAAACAAATTTTAATGCATTTTGAAAATATTTTTAATGCAAACGTGGGTTGAGTAAATGCAAGAAGCTATAATTATTTTAATATTCTTAGCATTTATTTAGAAAAAATTATGGAAAAACCAATAATAACAAGCAACAACTTAATCGTGGGTTGAGTAAATGCAGAAGCTATAATTTTTTGCTTATAATGAACGAGTTTTTGGGATGCAGAATCAAATTGGCGTTAAAAAAAAAAGTTGTCAAACATCAAAGAATATCGTTCAAAGTATTGAAACACACTTTTATCCTCTTCAACGTGTTTCACAAAAGTTACTCTTATATTGTGAATTTAGACGTAAATTAATCGTCTTATTAATATAATTAAAAATGTATCTATATTATATTTTAAAAATATATGTAAAATCCTCCATGACTCCACCACTCAAACCTGAGCAAATCCTCCCACCCTCTCTCTCAAACTCTCTCAACTATGAAGGTTTCAAAAATTTTTATTGCTTCCAAATGATCCGTGTTGAGCATCAACGGATTATGTATATATATACATATAAAGGTAAACTGTGGGAGCCTAGGAGGTTTTAGGTTTAATGCAAAATTCCTCATAAACCGTGGTAGCCACCCACGGTTTATGCCTAACACTTTTCCTTCCTAATCCGTGGTTGGTGGCCACAGTTTATAGCCAAACTTTTCCTTCCATAAAACCTCATTGCCAGCCACGGTTTATGTACAAATCAGAAACCGTGGTTAGCTCCCACGGTTTACATAATAATGCATCTTGCACAAGTACGTAACAACTTTTAGATTTATGTATTTGGGTAAAGATTTCTCTAGTTTTATTTAAATATGTAAATTGCCCTGAAAATTTCTTACTATTAATATTTTTAATAAATTTTTATTCAAATCTATTTTTACAATTAAAAAAAAACAAATTTAACAAACTAACACTCTACTATTATATATATATATATATACATATAGCGTTGTGTTTGTATGCTTTTATTTTGCGGGTAGATAGGTTGGTTTGTAGGTTTTGGCTTCGTGTCTCCTCCCTTTAGAGACCGTGTTTTTTTTTATTTTTCTTTTCTTTTTTCTTTTTGTAGGTTTCTGTCACCTTTTATAAGAAAAAGAAAATGGCTTCTGTAAATGTTCTTTCTCAGTGGGTTAATGTTACGGTCCTGGGGGAGGAACCCTTGGTCGATGCTGAGTTTATTACTCATCTTCGTACTCACCACAGATATATATATATATATATACGCTATAAAAAATTATCTTAAATTAAATTAAATATTTATATTTAAAATATAAATATTTTCTTAATTAAAACATTTAGAATATACATTTTTGTTATATTATAAAATTAAACAATTAGTTATTCAAAATAACACATGGAGAAAAATAAAAGAAAAGCAAAGCAAAACGAAAATACAGAACAAGAAAAGAAAAAACAAGAGTCTAGCAAAGATCTTGTATGTTGCAAAAGCTACTAAAGAGGACATGGTGAGTGAAAACTACTCCGTATCTTTAACACTATCGAATTTTTCGAATCTTCGTCGCTCTAAAAACTCCAAAACCTCTACAAAGTTAGTGTGTTCCCATATGACTCTTACACATGTGCATGACATCATTAGAAACGCAAGAGAATAGTAATAATTGTTTAACAAGTCTCGTAGAAAAAGACTATAGTTGTATAACATGGTTGAACGAATAAGTGCCGCGTTCACTTCGTGAGTTTAGGAAGCATAGCGAGCTGGGAAGAGAAGGAATTAATGTAAGTAGCGTACGACTTAGCAAACAGCGAACAAAGGTTTCTGTTACGGTGGGTAACCGGAGATTGATGGACTGGATGGAATTGAATGGCCCGATCGTCCACGGGTGGTGGCCTCTGAGCTAGTTTGCACGTGGGAGCCTCCTTTTGACTTGTGTCCGTGGATAAATGGGGGGTGGTACCTGCAAAGACACTCCGATACCTAAGTTAGCAAGGGTGTGAGCAGGTCTAGAGAGTATTGGGGCTTAGAGATACCTGAGGGGTGTCAGTGTATTTATAGTGGTGAACCAATAACCACCGTTGGAGTAGTGCCATATTTTTAGGGTGTTAACCGTCCCATTATCTTAGGGAGGTTAAGATATGGCTCGATGAAGTAGTTAGAGAGATTTTAGGGGCAGTTACTCATTTGAATGAGTGCTTATCTGCCAACTATTCTCCGTCCCGACTTCTTGGGAGTAAGTCGGGTTTGGCACCGACTTCTTAGTGTGAAGGTTGGTGCTTAGTAAGGCTCAATCCTCTGGACTAGGCCTTTTATTTGGACCTGGGCCTTCATTATTGGGCCAGGGTATGAATAGTGCCCCTACTTGAGCCCAAGATTCCTTTAGTGCTTGGGTTTAAGTATTTAACTCGGGTTCGTGGCCGACTTTCTCGGAGGAAACACGGGTTTTTAAACCGACGTGATTTTCGCGACCTTTTGTTTATGACAATTACGTCTATTCAAGCGTCGTGTCCGTTAGGGATGCACTTAGGGATTGATGGCTTTGGTAACGGTGCACTCTCATTAATGACTGCTCTGTTTTTACCATTATGCCCCTTAGCATGTTCATAAATACTTTCCCTCTCTTTCATTTTTTCGTTTCTGCAATTTTTCAAATTTGCTTTGTTCTTCGTTCGTGCTGTATTCTTGCGTTTGAAGACTTCTGCTTCCTTCAACCTCCACCTTTTCAGATAAAGGTTAGCTTTTCTCCCTTTATGATACGCCTTGTGTTTGTATGCTTTTATTTTGCGGGTAGATAGGTTGGTTTGTAGGTTTTGGCTTCGTGTCTCCTCCCTTTAGAGACCGTATTTTTTTTTATTTTTCTTTTCTTTTTTCTTTTTGTAGGTTTCTGTCACCTTTTATAAGAAAAAGAAAATGGCTTCTGTAGATGTTCTTTCTCAGTGGGTTGATGTTACGGTCCTGGGGGAGGAACCCTTGGTCGATGCTGAGTTTATTACTCATCTTCGTACTCACCACAGGGTTTGCACTTCGGTGGAGGACGAGCCAAAATATGAGTTGGTGATCCCGGGTCCGGAAGACCGGGTTTGTTTTGGGAGGGCCAATGAGGCGGCCCCTCATTTTTTCTTTATGTACGAGTGTATGATCACCCGTTTGGGTGTTTTTCTTCCTTTTTCAGATTTTGAAATATCTGTTTACACCACTGTCGAGTTGCCCCTACCCAACTTCACCCCAACTCTTGGGGTTTCTTGAAAATTTATCAGTTTATTAGCCATGCTTTGGACTTCCCGACCTCTTTGAGGATTTTCTTCTTTCTTTTTCACATGACTAAGCCCTTTAGTGGGTTGAACAATAAACAACAATGGGTTTCCTTTCGAGCCATACAAGGTCGGAGAATTTTTACCCTTTTTGACGAGTCCTTCCATGACTTTAAAAATTACTTTTTCAAAGTGCAAGCTGTAGAGGGTCACCACCCCTTTTTTCTGGACGACAACTCCTCTCCTCGCTTTCCCTTATACTGGCTGGAGGCTTCTCCTTGTGAAAAGTACAGCCTAGACGATCTGGACGAGGTGGAGGCGGCCATTGTGGGGTTTTTCCGAGAAGTGTGGGGGAGGGCCCCATACTTGGACACTAGGAAATTCCTCCAAGGGTCGCCGACCTTTGTTCAGTCGCAACTAGGTAGTATACGTATTCCTTTCTTTTGACTTGTATCTGCCGACTTTTGGTTTGCCAACTTGTAATCTTTGCTATTTGCCTTTTTTGCAGACATGGCAAAGAAGAATGCTCAGGAATCTTACCAAAGAGTTCAGGAGGCTAAGGCAAAGTCCCGGGCCAGGGCAGGTGGTGCCAGGGCCATCATCTCTCCTCCTCCTCCTCCTCCTCCTCCTCAAAATGTGGGGACTCCCTCTCAGCCCATTGTGATTTCTTCAACTTTGTCTCGGCCGCTCCCTTTCGCCCGACTTCTTCCTGAGCTGGAGAAGAAGAAGCGCAATACTTTAGAGTCTGGCTCTTCTTTTGATGGTGGGGTTAAGGCGGATGCTCTCGCATTCGTCCGAAAGAACATCTATCCTCATATAAGTATGGATGATGCTTCTGTTCGAAACCACCTCACCGCTCTGGCTGAGGAGAGTTTTAGGGCGGCGGGTGTTTGTGGGAAGCTTTTGGACATTTTTGAGAAGACTCCTCTCAGCTCTTTGGGGGTAACCTCGAAGGTTGAAGAGTTGGAGGGGAGGCTTCTTTCTTACCAGGACCACGAGAGGGAGTTGAAGGAGGAGGTAGCTAAACTGAGGGCGGAGAGAGATAGCCTTCGGGAGAAGGAGAGCAAGCTGCGGGCCCAATGCAACATGGAGGCGAACTTGAGGAAGACAGCATAGGAGAGTTATCAGAGTTTATTTCAAGATCTTGTGTCTGTGAAGAAGGATTTGCTGAATTATCGGAATGCGTACGCCGAGTTGGAGGACTCTATCGCTGATGGTGCCGAGGAGTCTTGGAGGATTTTTCTGGAGCAAGTCAGAGTCATTGCTCCCGACTTGGATCTTTCTCCTTTACATCCTGACAAAGTTGTTATTGATGGTGCTATCGTGGATCCTCCTGCCCCCGTGATCGTTTCCGAGTCAGAATTGAAGACTCGGGGGCAGAGGATCATTGAGTCCCCTCCTCGTTCTAAGGACGCTCCGAGTTCTTCAGTTGTTTCTCCGATTTCCTCTTCATCTCCTGTGGCTGCCTCTCTTCCTGGTCCTGATGGCGCTCTTCCTGGCTCTGGTGGTGGTGATCCGTCTACTCCTCTGAAAAAATGACTTTTTATGGCTATATGGGGGCTCGGCCTGTGAGTCCCCCCTTTTTTAAACTTTTATTTCTTGTTAGTTGGTTGAACAATTTCTTTTGGCCTTTTAAGGCCGTAAACAAAATATTTTATGCGTGCCCTTTTTAATAAGGGTTTCTAACTTAACAAAAATAAATACCCTTTTTTGGATAAGGGTTTAAGTTACCTTATGCGTGTATGCCTTTTTGATTTTCTGAATTCCCCTTGACCTTTTCTTGAAAACCTTTGGCTTGTTTGTTTTTCTGGGCTTTTTTGTTTAAGGACTTTTGGGACAGCCTTTAAACTTCTTTCTAGGTTTCCCTATCTCTTTTCGTTATCCCTCATACTCAACTTAGTTTTAGTGAGCTCTTATGACTTAGGTTATTTTTGCAATGCGTTTTTCTTCTACTCGGTTCTTCACTCCGATCTATGGACCGTAGTATTCCCGAGCTTTTTTACTCGGGATCTCGTTTCGACTTATGAGTCGGATTTGTTCCCGAGTTTTTACGATCGACTTCTCATAACCTCTTTACACCGACTTGTACCTCGTCGTTTTATCCTGATGACCATTTAGGTCGGTTCATGGGATTTTCACGTTTTGTCGAGCTTAAGTCAGCGCGTTTCGTAGAAAGACAAAAAATAAAAAATGAAAAGGATTTTATAAGAGATATCGTAGATGAAAAAATATCTTTATTAATCGGGGAGGTACCTTTTTGCTACTAAGGGTTTTGATAGTCTATTTCCCTTAGCCTCTACTATGATGCCTCGTTAAAAACCCTTCTCCAGAAAAAACCCTTTTTTGGGGAAAAAATCATGAAGTTGGGAAAAGAGTACATCAGGGAGTAGAGTTTTCTCTTAGTTATAGTATCTTTTCATGTTACAAGCATGCCACGACCTCGGGAGCAAGGTGCCGTTCAGGTCGATTATTTTATAATAACCTTTTCCTAAAACTTCATTGACTTTGTATGGTCCCTTCCAATTTGCGGCGAGCTTGCCTTCTCCTGATTTGTTGACTCCAATGTCGTTTCTGATTAAGACCAAATCATCTGGAGCAAATGTTCTTCGAATGACTTTCTTGTTGTACCTTGTAGTCATCCTTTACTTTAACGCTGCTTCTCTTATCTGGGCATCTTCTCGGACTTCGGGGAGCAAGTCGAGCTCCTCTTTGTGCCCCTGTATGTTCCCGATCTCGTCGTGGAGAATTACCCTTGGGCTTTGCTCATTGATTTCTATTGGTATTATTGCCTCCACACCATAGACTAGTCGGAAGGGTGTTTCTTCAGTGGCGGACTGGGGTGTTGTCCTGTAAGCCCATAGCACTTGAGGGAGCTCTTCAGCCCAAGCTCCTTTTGCTTCTTGTAGTCTCTTCTTTAGTCCTGCCAGTATGACTTTGTTGGCTGCCTCGGCTTGCCCATTGGCTTGTGGGTGCTCCACCGAGGTGAACTGATGTTTGATTTTCATACTGGCTACTAAGCTTCTGAAGGTAGCATCGGTGAACTGGGTTCCATTATCCGTAGTGATGGAATAAGGTATCCCGTATCTTGTGATGATATTTTTGTAGAGGAACCTCCGACTTCTTTGAGCGGTGATAGTGGCCAATGCTTCTGCTTCTATCCACTTTGTGAAGTAGTCTATCCCCACGATCAGGTATTTGACTTGTCCTGGCGCTTGGGGAAAAGGACCTAACAAATCCATTCCCCATTTTGCAAAAGGCCATGGAGAAGTGATACTGATGAGCTCTTCTGGTGGAGCTACGTGGAAATTTGCATGCATCTGACATTATTGGCACTTTTTCACAAATTCTGTGGCATCTTTCTGTAAGGTCGGCCAGTAGAATCCAGCTCGGATTACTTTTCTGGCTAGTGACCTTGCTCCGAGATGGTTTCCGCAGATCCCACTATGTACTTCCTCCAATACCTCGGTGGTTCTTGAGGTCGGTACGCACTTTAACAATGGTGTTGATATCCCCCTTCTGTAGAGGATATTTCTCACCAAGGTGTAGTGTTGTGCTTCCCTTCGGATCTTTTTAGCTTCTTTCTCCTCGTTAGGGAGGATGTCGAATTTCATGTATTCAACTAAGGGGTTCATCCATCCGAGGTTTAAACCGACTACCTCAAGTACTTCTTGTTTATCTTTTATTACTGAGGGTTCCTGGAGGGTTTCTTGGATCAGGCTTCTATTGTTCCCTCCTGGTTTGGTACTTGCTAACTTGGATAGGGCGTCTGCTCTGCTGTTTAGATTCCGAGTTATGTGTTTGACTTCGGTTTCTGCAAAGCGCCCAAGGTATTCCAAAGTTTTTTCCAAGTACCTCTTCATATTTGGGTCCTTTGCCTGATACTCTCCACTTATTTGGGAGGTCCCCACTTGCGAGTCGCTGTATATCATCACCTTTGTTGCACCGACTTCTTCTGCTAGTTTTAGCCCAGCAATCAAGGCTTCATATTCTGCCTGGTTATTTGAGGCTGGAAATTCAAATTTTAGAGAAACCTCTATCTGGGTTCCTCTTTCATCTACCAATATGATGCCAGCGTCGCTTCCCGTTTTGTTGGAGGATCCATCTACATAGAGTTCCCATGTAGTTGGTTTTTCCTCTTGATCCCCTACGTATTCTGCAACGAAGTCGGCGAGGCATTGAGCTTTGATTGCTGTCCGAGTTTCATATCTCAAGTCGAACTCGGAAAGCTCTATTGCCCATTGGACCATTCTCCCTGAAACATCCGTCTTTTGGAGGATTTGCTTCATGGGTTGGTTCGTACAGACTCTTATTGTATGGGCCTGAAAGTAGGGTCGTAGCCTTCGTGAGGCTATTACTAAGGAGTAGGCAAACTTTTCTAGTTTGTGGTACCTTAGTTCAGGGCCTTGTAGAACTTTACTGCTGAAATAGACTGGATGTTGTCCGACCTCGTCTTCTTTTATCAGGGCTGATGAGACAGCCTTGTTTGCTACGGATAAGTACAGGACGAGGTCTTTCCCAGGTACTGGTCGGGTTAGAATAGGAGGTTGGCTTAAAAACTTTTTGAACTCCTGGAATGCCTCCTCGCATTCAGGAGTCCATTCGAACTGGCATCCCTTTCTTAATAAGGAGAATAGTGGCAGGGATTTCAATGCCGAACCTGCCAAAAATCTGGAGAGAGCTGCAAGTCGGCCGTTTAGCTGCTGGACTTCTCTCAAACAAGTCGGGCTTTTCATTTCTAGGATGGCTCTACACTTGTCGGGATTAGCTTCGATCCCTCTTTGTGTTAGCATAAACCCTAGAAATTTCCCTGCTTCCACCGCGAAGGCGCATTTTGCGGGGTTTAGTCTCATCCCGTGCAGCCTTATGGTGTCAAAGACTTGAGAGAGGTCTGATAAGAGGTCGACTTCTTTCTTGGTCTTTACCAGCATGTCGTCGACGTATACTTCCATTAGACTCCCCAGATGAGGGGAAAACACTTTATTCATCAACCTTTGATATGTGGCCTCTGCATTCTTTAATCCGAATGGCATGACCGCATAGCAGAAATTAGCTCTGGGTGTGATGAATGATATTTTCTCCTGGTCGGGCTCGTACATCGGGATTTGATTATATCCCGAATAGGCATCCATGAACGATAAGTATTGATACCCCGAGCTGGAATCCACTAGGGTATCAATATTTGGTAGGGGATAAGGGTCCTTAGGACATGCCTTATTTAAGTCGGTGTAGTCGACACACATTCTCCATTTGCCATTCTGTTTTTTGACTAGCACTACATTGGCTAGCCATGTTGGGTACTTGATTTTTCTAATGAAGCCAGCTTCCAGGAGTGCCTGTACTTGTTCTTCTACTATTAGGGCTCGTTCTGGGCCGAGCTTCCGTCTTCTTTGCTGCACAGGTCGGGATCCTGGATAAACCGAGAGTTTGTGGGACATGAGCTCGGGATCTATCCCAGGCATGTCCGAAGCTTTCCAAGCGAAGAGGTCGGAGTTGTCTCTTAGGAGCTTAGCCAACCCTTGTTTTAGGGTTTCTTCTAAATTGGCTCCTATATGAGTATTTTTCCCTTCCTCTTTACCGACCTGTATTTCCTCGGTTTTTCCTCCCGGTTGTGGTCGGAGCTCTTCCTTGGCCCTTGCACCCCCGAGTTCTATCGTGTGAACTTCTCTGTCTTTTCCTCTTAGATTCAGGCTTTTATTGTAGCATTTCCTTGCCAATTTTTGGTCTCCCCTTACCGTTGCTATTCCCGCTGAGGTCGGGAATTTCATGCAGAGGTGAGGAGTGGATACCACTGCTCCGAGTCGATTGAGGGTAGCTCTGCCGATTAAAGCATTGTATGCTGACCCCACATCGATGACTATGAAGTCTATACTCAGAGTCTTTGATTTTTTCCCTTTTCCAAAAGTAGTGTGAAGGGGCAAAAAGCCTAGTGGTTTTATTGGCGTGTCCCCTAATCCATATAGGGTGTCGGGGTAGGCTCTTAGTTCTTTCTCATCTAACCCTAGCTTGTCGAAAGCGGGCTTAAAAAGGATGTCTGCCGAGCTTCCTTGATCTACCAGGGTACTGTGGAGATGGGCATTTGCTAGGATCATAGTTATCACTACTGGATCATCATGTCCAGGGATGATTCCTTGCCCATCTTCCTTTGTGAATGAAATGGTAGGGAGGTCGTATGACTCTTCTCCGACCTGATAAACTCTTTTGAGATGTCTTTTGCGAGAGGATTTGGTAAGTCCCCCTCCCGCGAACCCTCCTGAGATCATATGGATATGTCTCTCTGGTGTCTGCGGCGGTGGGTCTCTTCTATCCATGTCGTCTCGCTTTCTCTTTCTGTGACCGTCCAACCTTTCTATGAGATATCTATCAAGCCGACCTTCTCTAGCCAGCTTTTCTATCACATTTTTAAGGTCGTAACAGTCGTTTGTGGAGTGACCATATATCTTATGGTACTCGCAGTAATCGTTGCGACTTCCCCCTTTTTTATTTTTAATGGGTCTAGGGGGTGGCAATCTTTCAGTGTTACAAATCTCTCTATATACGTCCACTATAGAGACTTTCAGAGGAGTATAAGAGTGATATTTTCTTGGCCTTTCGAGACCGAGTTCTTCCTTTTTCTTGGTTTCCCTTTCCCTCTCTTTTGTTGAGGGAGGGGGCCCAGGTCGCCAACTCAGGTCTCTTAGTTTGGCGTTTTCCTCCATGTTGATGTACTTTTCAGCTCTTTCCTGTACATCACTTAGAGAAACGGGATGTCTTTTTGATATGGACTGCGAGAAGGAACCTTCTCTGAGGCCATTGACTAATCCCATTATGACTGCCTCGGTGGGCAGGTCTTGAATCTCCAAACATGCTTTGTTGAACCTTTCCATGTAGGCTCGTAAAGATTCTCCGACCTCCTGTTTTATCCCCAGGAGGCTCGGTGCATGCTTCACTTTGTCTTTGTGGATTGAGAACCTCATCAAAAACTTCCTTGAGATGTCTTCAAAACTAGTAACCGACCTTGGGGGGAGGCTATCGAACTACTTCATCGCTGCCTTCGACAGAGTAGTCGGGAAGGCTTTGCATCGTGTAGCGTCGGAAGCGTCAGCTAGGTACATCCGACTTTTGAAGTTGCTCAGGTGATGCTTTGGATCCGTGGTCCCGTCGTAGAGGTCTATGTCAGGGCTTTTGAAGTTTCTCGGAACTTTAGCCCTCATGATGTCCTCGCTGAAGGGATCCTCCCCTCCTAAGGGTGGTTCTTCTTGTTCGTCGCGGGAGTTGCGACTTTTGAGGGAGGATTCCAACTGTAAGAGCTTTCTTTCTAACTCTTTTCGTCGCTCCATCTCCTCTTTTAGGCTCTTTTCAGTTTCTTTTTGTCGTTCTTGCTCCTGCTCTAATTGTTCCAAGCGGCTGTGGACTAATCCCATGAGTTCAGTTACATGGGGTGGTCCTTCTTTTTCTGACTCGTGCCCTTCTGAGGAGTTTACCTTCGGATTCTTTATTTCGGAAGTGCCTTCCCTGTGTTGATTATCGATTTCTTGGTGGAGGGTGAGATCCGCATCATTGTTGCCTGTGTCCAGATTCTCTTGTTCAGAATCTGTCTCCACATGGCCTTCTTCGTGGGATCTGTCCGCCATCGATGGATGATTTCTCGGCTCCCCGGCAACAGCGCCAATGTTATGGTGGGTAACCGGAGATTGATGGACTGGATGGAATTGAATGGCCCGATCGTCCACGGGTGGTGGCCTCTGAGCTAGTTTGCACGTGGGAGCCTCCTTCCGACTTGTGCCCGTGGATAAATAGGGGGTGGTACCTGCAAAGACACTCCGATGCCTAAGTTAGCAAGGGTGTGAGCAGGTCTAGAGAGTATTGGGGCTTAGAGATACCTGAGGGGTGTCAGTGTATTTATAGTGGTGAACCAATAACCACCGTTGGAGTAGTGCCATATTTTTAGGGTGTTAACCGTCCCATTATCTTAGGGAGGTTAAGATATGTCTCGATGAAGTAGTTAGAAAGATTTTAGGGGCAGTTACTCATTTGAATGAGTGCTTATCTGCCAACTATTCTCCGTCCCGACTTCTTAGGAGTAAGTCGGGTTTGGCACCGACTTCTTAGTGTGAAGGTTGGTGCTTAGTAAGGCTCAATCCTCTGGACTAGGCCTTTTATTTGGACCTGGGCCTTCATTATTGGGCCAGGGTATGAACAGTTTCTATGGGTGATAAGACCAGAAACGATCAAGTCAATTCCGGAAGAAGTGAAAAGTGCAGCGTGAAAGAAGGGTAAAATAGTAAAATGGGCAAATATAGGAAGTTGTTTGTAGACTTGTAGTATCAGGATTGCAAAAATGTTTGTTAGTGAAGTTGTTTAAATAGATATAGGAAGTTTCTGTTTATAAGCTTATTTTAATCCGTATTAATGCGAAAGTTGAATAATTAAAATTTTGGGTAGTAATTATACTTATGTGTCCCTGGAGTTGAATGATGTAATGTCTTACTCCCCAAAGAAAATCTGGATGTTGGTAATTTTTGTTTGATTTGTGATTTCTACTTGTTGGGTTGAGATACTGCTTGTTTTGCTGTCTTTGCTAACTGAGTAGACTGCAAGTAATATGACTAACATACATGTCATGGATTTTGGTTGTTTTCTAAGGCATATGTTCCCCTTTCACCTCAGCTACCGCTGAGCAATGACTATGTTTCAAAGAATTTTGCGCTCCTTATTGAAATAAAAAGCCTCCTTATTGAAAGAAAAGCCTGTTCTGATTGGAGTTTATTGGATTGTAGTAGTCTAGCTTGTTTTGAGATATTAGCATAAAAAATTGGTGGAAACCAATTGTTAGTCTAATATTACCAATGCTGCCAAACAAATGCCTTTTGGAACTGAAAGTCTGACCATGAGTTCTAAACAACTATTTTAGATAAAATGAATAAAATAAAAGAAAACTTGTAAACATCAAAAGGAAAAGGATATTGGTTGACTTGAGTAATAAAAATATTTACTCTGTTTTTCATGTTCTTTCATTCTCAATTAAACCCTTCCTCTCACTAATTTTATTATTCTTTGCTACAGTTGCCTCACCATTGGCATCAGGGATGGATTCAGAATATTTAATACCAATACAGGAAGGCTTTGTCACCAAACATGTATAACTCAAACTCTATGAATATTTCAATTTTTCACATGCCCTGCTATCTTCTTAAATATTTAATAACTTTTCCATCTCGTAGGTGTTGGAGGTTTTATTATTGTTGAGATGTTGTTCAGCTCAAGTCTTCTTGCTATTGTTGGTGTTGGTGATAAGGTAGTTGCTTTTCTTCATTGTGTTGTGTGTGAGTTTGGATTGAGCTTTCTCTATGATCTGATTGTCTTTATTGTTCTGAGTGATACAGCTATCTTTGTTCCCAAGATGCCGCTGTTTAATTCAACAATTTCTATTGTTCTTAGGGAATTAAACTTTCTAACTTCAATACTTGCTGTTTGTACGAATAGAGAAAGCTAAAAATTTCAACTTTTTCAACTTTTTTCCTATTTTGTTATGTTTTGTTTTGTGTGCACTCATGATTTACTGTTGCTAAAATGTTATTGGACAATTCTTGGGTATCGAGTGCTCATCAAAAATGGTTGGTGGTGGTTTTCAACGAAGTTGGGTACTAGTGAAGTTGCTTGGACTCTGATCTATTTTATGAATATTTGATTACACCATCATGCTATTTTCTCAATATTCACTGTCATTGTTAAGAATAATCCCATCTCTCTTCTGTTTCTTTTCATTCATTGCAGACTCGTTCTCATTTTACAAGACAAGGCATATACATATATGAATTAAATAGTCTCACAGTTTTGGAGACTATTGACACACTGCCAAACATTGATGAGGTTGGAATTAATACTGATGAAATTTCGTTCAATTAGTAGAGTTTGTGATAAACACTACTTTTGTAATGGGTGCATGTCTAATTTTTATAAATTGCGTTCTTGCATATATAGTATTGTCAGTACTAAAAATGACAGTGTAGAACCTCTCGTTTTGATATCTTGTATTATCCATATGGTTATTTGGTAAAACTTTTTTTTATAGGGTTTTGTGCATTTTCCATTTCTTGAGATTATCCTGTATGAATACATGTATCTTTTAATTTGTTAATGATATTCGGGGCAAAAAGAAATTAAGAAGATACTTTATGTCTTTAAGAAAGGAGAGTTTTATAATGGTGAAAGATTATTAAGGTCTTTAAAGAACCAGGATCATTAAGGCAATTTTTTTTTTATATTTGAGGCTCATTTGATATTAAATCAATCTAAAATGGAAAAGTATAGGGTACCAACATATTATCTGCCAATTTATTGTCAATAATGATTAGTTATTATATTTTAAACACATATATAAAGAGACACATCTAAAAATATATTTATAGAGACACTTCTATTAAAACACAGTTATAAAAAAAATATTTTTATTAGACACATCCACAAATATATTTTCATTAAACATAATTATAAATAAGAATTGACAGATGTTGACAGAAACGATGTTGGTAACGTAGCGAAATTGATCTAAAATTAGGGAGCATGTTTTTGCTCATTTGCACATGTGGCACACCACATTTGACTCCTTTGACCATTTAAATGACCATTTCACCCTGTACATAAATAAATTTCTATTATATTTATATATCTAATTTATCTCCCAGTTTTTTTATTTTTTTGACTTTTTTAATATATCTAATTCCAAATTAAAATTACATTGCATAAGTGAATTATAATTAAAATAGCTCCTTTCATTGATTAATGACGCACAATTTTATAATTTAAATAGCACTTTTTATGTAGTAGTAACATTAATTTGCATTTGAGCACTATTAGTATTTGTCACAAAAATCATATTGACATTTTATATATTGAATAATCTATTACACTAGTTTTTATTCTTATTTATCCTATTTATACTTAAAATTAATTTTATTCTTATAATTAGACCTAATCCAAGTAATCTCATTAGGTAAATATAAAATAATATTATGTAATAGAATTATTTATTTCAAATTTTTAAATAGTTAAATACATATAGCTAATTATATATCTAATCTATAAATCATATAAATTTATACTAATTATAATAACTTATTTGGAGCCTTACATTGATAATTCTATTTCAATCAAAGAGGGTTCATGCAAGCCAAACATGTTACTAGGGTTTAGAGTTATTCATTATTATTGAATTATTAATATTATTGTTATATTCATTATTATTTTATGTCAAAACTTATTCATATTATTGTCATCTGTATGTGATATACGACTCAATATCTACTCTAAAAAGGTTTAATACTATGTTATGTCCATAAAATCTATCTCAATCAAACAAAGTATTAATATTGGACTTTCTCTATCTCATAAAACCAACTATATTGGTCTTTTCCAATTTTGTTATACCCACTTATCCAGTGTCCCAGTCTCATCTCAGTTCATTTTTAAATAGAAGCCTAAATAAGAGATCATTTATCTAATCCAACGTCATTTATAATTAACAAAGCCAACTCAGCACTAATATAAAAAATATTAGGACAGAGTCTCCTATAGAAAGCTTCATCATACCAATACAAAAAGACCATTAATTTCGAATATTCTCACCGGGTGTTTACAGAGTTACAGGACCAGGATTATAAAATTGCTGGAAACAAGAGATTAAACTAAAAAAAGAATTTGTGTATTATTGAATGTATTTAAGTTGTCTGGAATGATACAATATAAAAAGATATTTATATGTACTAAGAGAATTGTAATAATAAAAATGTAATCTCCTATAATAAATATTCAGATATACTAAATAATACTAATTGATCATAATTGATTCTAATTATATTCTAACATCTCCTCAACAACTTGAGTTTAAAACTTATTTAAAACAACTAAATAAAGAAAAAAAAATGCATAAACTCTCTAATTGATTCTAATCGATTCTAATTATATTCTAACAAAAATCAATCATCTAACTTTTTAGATCCAAATTAATTGCCTAACCAACTTAATATGATTTTAAATTATATATATATGGTAGTGCCTTCTCCAAACACAGACACTAATATGAATTTCCAATTTTTGTCAATTTTTTTCTTATTATTACTATTATATAATTATAATTATATATATATGGTGGGCCATAGAAGGTGAGTGTATAAATAGAGGAAGGTGAGGGTGCATATGCTGCCATAGCCGGATAGCCCCATTCCAGAAACTAAACTCCAGTTAGCTACTCACAATTTTCATCAATCACCTTCTACTCAAACCAATTTTTTTTATTATTCTTTTTTAAATCCCTTCTGATCACCAGAGCTATCTCGATTATCCATATAATAGCACTATACTCTTAATTTTCCTCCAACAACATACATACATATAGCTACTCCTACTATAGCAGCAGCTATCCATATAATAGCACTTTCCCTGCATCTAAGGTTACCATTCCTCTTTTTCCTCAACACATTTCTTTACTTGGTTAATTTGGTGGTTAATGTTGCAACTGCCTTCATTTAACACTAGCATCTTTTTCTTTCCTCTCTTTTAGCACCATTGCTAATTGCAGATTTGCATGTTGTGTATGTTTCTCTTCTTTCTCACAACTATTTTTTTTATTCTTATATTTACTTTCTTATATTTTTTTAGTTGTGAAATGTTTCTACTTGCATTATGTGTTAGGCTTTCAGCTACGATACGGTAGTTACTCGAAGATAATATTATAAATAATTAAATAATTTAGTCAAATATATACAGAAAAATATGTCAAATTATCTAATAATTTATAATATTAACTTCACAGTTCACACCGAGATGTCTCTTCATGGAGTAACCACCTTCAACTACTTCAGTTATATTTATTTAATTTTTGTTACATTACTAATTAATAATTAATATTTTATTCGGTAATGATAATTACTTGATGCCCCTACGCTACACTATGCTCTTTTTTTTGTTCATTGTTGACAAGATGATAACTTTATGAGCAACGTTAGAGGACCAACAACTTTTGTAATTGGTGGTCATCAAATAGTCATTAATAATAATTTAATGATATGAAATTGGTGTGAGATTTTATCCAATAACTCATCTTTTTCTACTAATTACATGCTGGCCAAAATTTAACAAAATTGCTAACATTCTAGACTTTTCCTAACTGTATTTCGTCCTTTTCTGCTTTTTTGTGCTTTTTCATTTTATCTCTTCACGTATTTTTCTATAGTGGGAAACCTCACTTTTTGTACTCTTCTCTTTCTTTCTCTCAAGTTTGAACTTCAAATTTGTGCTTTACTTTGTTGCAGTATTTGCACAAGTAAACGGGTTCATGGAATTAGCTTTCATGCTTGTAATCACGTGAATTCATTCGTTCTTCAAAGAAGTGGATCTCATTCAGGTTAGTGAAAATTAGTGAAATATTTGAAATTTGAATCCTATATTTTGTTCCTACTTATTTTCTTCCAGTTAGCCACTTAGATTAGATTAGATGCTCTTTCTCTCTTTATTTTATTCTTATCTTGGTGGACAAAAAGTTTGTATTTTTTTTCATGTACGTTCTCCTTTTTATCTCTGTTTAAATTTCAGGAGAGAGAGAGAGTGAAGACTAAAGAGAGAAGCACTTCAGATGTTTTGGATCTGTGTTTCTGTGTTTTTTCTGTGTTTTGGATGATAGATTGTAGGACTTGATTTTTATTTAAATTAAAAGTGTTATTTTTATTTAAAGTATTGCTAAACAAATAAGTTATACTTTTTAAACAAGAATTATCATAAAAAAATGTTTTTGGTATCTTTACGTGAGTAGTTGTCTAATTGCATAATCGATTTCTTCTTGACTATCCTACATATATAATATTTTTTTAATTGCATGCTAGTATGGTATCAGTGTCGATATCATCATTCTGCTTCCGAAAAAATAGAACAAATGTAGGACTGACAAAGTTAAGAAGAAATCAATTAATAAACGACATAACCTAAAGCAAAATATATACATTATATATGCATAGAAAATATAGAAATTCAAAAAGGGTTATTCAGTCTCTCACGTTGTAATAAATAAAGTAACAAATAACCAACAAAAATATAAAATACAAAATAGCAAGATAATCACTAAATTAAAAGTTGTGTGATATAATTTGGATAAAAAGTCAAAGTTATTATTGGTTTAATGTGAAAATTGATTAATAAATTGCAGCGATGCTATGAATGATTACATAGAAGAAGTCAAAAGAATAGCATGTGAGATTCTTGATCTTGTGATAGAGGGTTTGAGAGTCCAAGACAAGTTTACACTTAGCAAACTAATCAAAGACGTGCAAAGTGACTCGGTGCTGAGGATCAATCACTACCCTCCCAGCATGAACAAAATTAAACAAAGTACTTGGGATTGGGACATGGACCCATGTGCTACTTCAAATTTGATGGAGAAGCAAGCAGTTAATAAGGGGTGTCATGGTGAACCTTAAACTGGTCAAGCCGAGAGTTCCCAAGTGCTAAGTGCAAATTTGTCTTGGACCCCCAAATTCTCTACCACAAGATCAAGAATCTCACATGCTACTCCTTAGGCTCTTTCTATGTAATCATTCACAGCACCGCTGTAATTTATCAATCAATTTTCACATTAAACTAATAATAACTTTAATTTTTTGCCCAAATTATATCACACAATCTTTAATTTAGTGGTTATCTTGCTATCTTGTATTTTATATTTTTGTTGATTATTTGTTATTTTATTTATTACAACCTGATACACAGAATAAACCCCTTTTTGAATTTCTATATTTTCTATGCATATATAGGGTATATATTATGCTTTGGGTTGTGTCATTTATTAATTGATTTCTTTTTGACTTTGTCAGTATTACATTTGCTATATTTTTTTGGAAGCAGAATGATGATATCGACACTAATACCATACTAACATGCAATAAAAAAAAATATTATATATGTAGGATAGTCAAGGAAAAATCGATTATACAATTAGGCAACTATTTACGTGAAGATATCAAAAATGTCTTTTTATGATAATTCTTGTTTAAAAAGGATAACTTATTTGTTTAGCAACAGTTTAAATAAAAATAACACTTTTACTTTAAATAAAAATCAAGTCATACAATCTATTATCCAATGATCAAAATAATGTATCTTCACATGATGACAATCATTAAATCTTCATTGGAGTAACCACCGTGCAATTATAGGGTATGGAATATCTTAAATTTTTTTTTTGTCTGATTGATTTTTGAATGACAAAAAAAAATTATATATGCATCACTAAACAATAAATTATTATATACATAAAACAAAACTTAAATATTTAATACTTATTTAAAAAAAAGAATAAACTAATGTTTGCATAAACTGCTATGTTTTGTCCACATAGCTTTAACTAATGTTTAAGAAAGAAGAAGAGATGCTTATATTTTTCCCTCTTATTGCAGGTTCAACCAACAAACCAAAATTTGTAAAGATTGTTGGTTTTGCAAGTTGTGGTTTATTTGCACTGATAATTCTTGGGGCTATCTCTGTATATAGATACAATCACATGCATAGACATAAAACTGATGTCTTTTTTGATGTTTCAGGTAAGGAAAAAAAAAAAGCATTCCCTTCAATGCAAGTTTCTTTTCTAATAGCACACATTAATAACAAGTAAACCACAAATTTATCTGCTAATAAAGTTTGAAATGCTGATAATTTCGTCCTGAAAGAATGAAACAAGCACATGATACTTGAAAGGCACCACTTTGTAAAATTTCACATATCCACATTATTAGAAATGAAATTTTCACATACTAAAATTTTGTTAACTAAATTGTCAGCCTATAACATGCCTCTGTTAATTATTAATTAAAATGCAAAAAAACATTTGTGCACATATATGTATATGAATGATTTTAGATACCTTCAAAGCATCATAAATGTGATGGCATCTAAAAAACTTGTAACAGAAGTTAAGTACCTTGTGAAATTTGCAGGTGAAGATGAGAGCCAAATTTTCTTTTGGCAACTGAGATGATTTTCATGGCGTGAACTGCAACACGCGACTAAAAATTTCCGCAAAAGCAATGTAATTGGCACATGAGGATTTGGAAAAGTTTATAAAGGAGTACTCTCTTTTTTTAGTTCTCAGGTCAGTTTGGGCATCATGCCCAATTTTTGCTTTAACACCCTTTTTTTTTTGGAATATATGTATTTTCATAATTTTTTCAGAAAGATCAAATTTTGTAACCCTTCCCTTTATTGTAGCTCTCTTGTTCAGCCTTTTATTTTTGTCCACATCTGAAAATTAAAGCCGGAGCTATCATCATGTTTAAAGAGATTTGTTTTGAATATTGTTTCACTCAAAGTAACTTATTTAATAAAGACACTAGAAGATTTCACATCCCCATTGTTGTCACGTTTGCTTATAGTTATAGAGATAAAGTGAAAGATATAAGATTAACTAAGCCAAATTCACGTGATCCATCAATAATAATATAATCTCAATAAACTAACATCTAAGACACACAGATATTTTTCTCCCTTTCTTCTAAAGTGCCACTGCCAAGTATTACCTACTATATATTTTTTCTTGTTCCCCTAATTAATCAAGTGGGCCTTCAATAATTGAGAATTATAGAAATGGAGGAAGAAGGGGATCAGAGTAGATATGCATACATGATACATGCAAGAGAGTAGGTACTATCAAAGAAAGGAGCAAGTCAATTATTTTTCAATTTTATATGTGAAATTAAACTTCTATAATTGTCTCCCTCAATTAAGATCTAGGCTCAATTCCTGAGAACTAAGAAGGCAGAATAGAATGCTTGTTGCGAAAGCAAAGGATGCAATCAAGACATGTATATGCTACTACAGTATCTTAGCACATGAGTATAAACACATTTATTTATTTATTTTAAAAAAAGAGAGAAACAATTTCACATGGAACATAACTGTATTCTGCATATTCTCTACAAACACTTAGCTTTAGAACTGGCTAGCTCTAGCTATATTATTATGATACATTAAGTGTGTTCTTCTTCTGCATATATTTCATTCCATTTTTAATACAAATTAATTTCTAGCGTGACAGTGAATATACCTTCTCTAACTTGGCCATATTGACATACATGATGAGTTATAATAAAAGGTACCACTTAGTTGATATTGGTGTATTACCTAAACTAAGAACATCAATTATGTACAATAATGATAACATGAAGTCCTAACCTTTTCTTCTTCAAATTAGTTCGCATGTATGTTCAGTTAGTTCCTAAGTAGTAATACTAATTTTTTTATTTTTTTTATATTTAATATGTTAAAAATATAAATAAATCAATATATTGAATGTAAGTTTGTGGCCCAGAAAATAAAGAATTGCTAGTTTGCTACATAACTCTTCAAGCCAATAATCATGTGTTTTAGTTTGTTATTTTAAAAAAATTAACAGTTCAGTTAGGGTTATTTGGTCATTACATAGTTACTAAATGACATATAGTTCCTAATATTTTGTTTTATGAATATGTATATCTAGGTCTAAGTTTAGGTATTAATAAATTAGTCAAAAAGATCATGATATATATTGATAGATGTATTTTAGTATGTTTATACTATAATAGTTATAGTAACTATGATATTTTAAAAGTATTGCTAAAAAAATATTCTTTTAATTTTAACCATATTTAATCAGAGATATAATAGAATCTATCATATATTACAATGCAATGAACCGAGCTTAAAACACTCACTATTATTATCTGCACAATTGAGAAAAATATCTAGTCTAGACTCTAGACCAACCAAATATCCCAAAGGAGCCAAACATATAAAAAAGAACTTTTTCCTTCTTTAGGTATGTCTGACTTGGCACATGTGAAACTTGCTTCTCTCAAATAATTTAATACAGCAGAAACTCAAATAAAAGAAAAATTTTAAAAATGCATATGATTGATGAATTATGAATAAATTTTGTATTATTAGTTATTACATGCTTCTATAATATAATTCAATGCTACATACATGTGTAATAACTTATAAAATTAGTAATTATATGCATGGTCGTTCTAATTTCTAAATGCTGCGCATGCTTCGGACACAATGCAGTATGCCCCCACATGTTATTGTACCCTTCCTTTTATTTATGTGGCTACAAGCAATGCCACGTGGGTACGTGCCACCCTCATTATTATTATTATTATTATTATTATTATTATTATTATTATTATTATTATTATTATTATTCTCTTTTTACTAATTATTTTGTATTTTTGTGTATTCAAATGGAATTTGACTCAGACAAGAGAGCAATAAGAATTATTAATAATGTAAGTGGCTAAAGAAAGAGAAAAAATACTAAACTTTGACAAGTTTAGCAGTAAGATAATGCAAGCATTTAATTCCTTGGTTGCAGTACACAACTCTGGCTTGAGAGTGACTTTATCATATTAACATTAGCCTCATATGGGGCTTTCTCAAATGAATGCTATACAGCAATTCAATTAGTATAATACTAAACACGCTTATCTTCTTAAGTGATATAATTATAATAATAATTATTAAATTTAATTACGTTAAGATCAGAGTTAATTGCTCTTTGTACGAGCTGGTACAAGTTTTTTTATTTAAAACTCCAACAAGAAGTTACAGCAATTAACGAAGTGGGGGCATATATATTTGATCGAAAAACAAAGCATCTCATCGTACAATTATATTTCCGTCCTACCTTAAGTACTGCACGACAAGCTTTGCATGCTCTGTTCCCTTAACTTTATTTCTATTTATTAATAATTAATTTTGCATTAATTTGTAACCAAAAATATTAAATTTACTTTTTCTTTGTACAAGCTTGTTTGATTATAATTTTGTTCAATGAGTTGTTGAGATAAAAAATAGTACAACCATTAATTAATTATTATTTTTCAACAATATACGACTCATCCGTTACAATGTGCACGTTTTCTAATAATATAAAAAGATTTTGATACGCATCAATGTATTTGATGTCTAGTACACTAGTATATAGTATAGGAAAATTATCACGTATTTTACTCTGAAATAGTAGAATATAGTGTTTCGTATACGAATATGTAGTCTGATACTAATTTGTCTGCTAGTATCTGAGAAAAGACTAAATTAGCTTTGGTTGCAAAACATTAAACAAATCAATTTAAGCAAATTCTTATATTTAATAGCGTGGTGAAGACCTCCAAGCCTTTCTTTTTCTCTTTAACCAATATTATGATATAGTGTATTTTGAAATTGAAATAAACTATTAATGTAAATTCTATTATATATATTACAATATTCATCTTTTATTTAGTTTTCTCAAGCTTTGTTATTTTGTGGATTCTTATTTCTTAAGTTTTATGCTCCTATAAGCTAAAGTAATATAACACAACATTTTTCATTCTAAAAAGACTTATTTTACATGGTTTTAACTAATATTATTAACTTAATTCACATGACGAATTTACCTTAAAGATTGGGTAAGTGTTCCTACTAATATTTTTAGAAAATATATAAAAGTATATATATATATCTTCATTGAAAAATTGTATTTATTTTCATATTAAAAAAAATTATCTATTAAATTTTTTGTCAAAAACTATTATTTATTTCTAATTTTATAACAAAAATGTACGACACGTCACTTTTTTATTGCAATTAAAATTAAATTTTTTCCTCAAAAATTAAGGAATTCTTATCTCTTTCTTACTAATTTTATAACCAAAATGTGCCACATGTCACTCTCTTACACTATGTTTGGTTTGATGGAAAATGAATGAAAAAAAAAATAAATAGAAAGAAAATGGATGAAAAATGATATTTTTCTTTGTTTGGTTATCAAAAAAAATAAAAAATAAAGAAAATTTTTGTGTGGGTCTTACTAAAAAAATTTTCTTTTCATCACAAGCAAAAAAATAAGAAGAAAAGTGCTAAAATTTTATTTTTTCAATACTACCTTTAGTTATATTATTATTGACAAATATTAATATAAATTTAATTTTAATATATTATTATAATAGAAATTTATATTTAAACATTATATGTATTAGATAAATAATTTAAATTAAATATATAAAATTATAATATTTTATAATATTTATAAAATATAATAAAATATAAATAAATAAAAATATTTATACTTTATTTTATGATAATGGTATTAATGTAATTTTATATTATTATGATTTTCTTTCTTCTTCTTTTTCTTTTCATCTAAACAAAAAAAAAATTTTCTCTCTATTTTCTTTCTATCTATTTTCTATTCATCCAAACAATATACAAATAACTCAACTTTTCCTTCTATTTTCTTTTCCCTTTTTTCCTTTCCTCTTATTTTCTTTCCTTCTATATATTTTCTTTGCCACATCCGAACAAAGTGTTAATCTCAATGTAATTACCTTTATTCCTCTAATCTTCTCTTTCTGGGATTCTCTCATGCATAGGTCCTGGTTTGACAGGTCTCTTCCTACTTTTTTTGGTCGGTTAAATTATTGTTCGCACTTTTCAGTTCTCACTCTAATTAATACTGTCCTCAATTACTTTTTGTGTGACGTACAACCATATATTGATTTAAGAAAATGATATCTATATTAAAAATTAATTATTAAATTAATTATTATATATTTATATATAAATATATATTATTTAGTATATTTTTAATATATATTTTACGTTTTTATATATATTTTATATAAATAATAATTACTTTCTTTATACACACAACATAATTAATTTGTTTAGCGTGTTGAAAATAAAATCAATAAAAAATATAATTAAATATTTAACCTTTGTTTAATTCGCTTTCTTAAAGTAAGAAGTTCTTATCCTCTCCCTCCATCATTTCTTTTTAGTTTTGTTGTGTGTCCTTCTTTTTTCTCCAATAAAGATGAAAAGAAACGTCTTTAAAGTTCATTGTTGTAGTTAACTATTATTATCTTCAACCCAGTATATTACAATGGACATTTTCATCAAAATTCAGAATTTAAATTTAGATTATTTATTTTTTTGTTTATTAAACACTAAATTTTTAGAGACTATAGTAAATATCTATATACAAATATGGGATATTATTGTTTGAGATGGTTGGTGGAAAAAATAGATTATTTTGTGATAATAATAATGTATAGATAATAAAAAATAACAAATAAAAATGTAAAAAAAAATGTATACATAATATGTATAAAAAAATAGTTCCAGTTTTTAATTTTCGTATTAGAGACGGAATGGTGTTTTTCACCAATATTAGAGCTAAGTGTGTTATTCTTAGGTGTAGAAGATGACTACAAACAAATCAAAATGTCAAGATTTAGAAAATCACAAATCAAACTCTCATATTTAAGTTTTCTAATTTTTTTTTTCACAAAATCTACTCTTAAATTTAGATTTTTTGAATTTTTTTAAAATTTTTTTCGCAAAACCTACTCTTAGATTTGGATTTTTTGAATTTTTAAATTTTTTTTTTTTACAAAACCTATCCACTAATTGACTTTTTCTTTAAAATAAAAAAAATTATCCTGCACAAATCGAATGTCCAGTCTTATTTTTTCTTAAATTTAAATTTACTTTATCATAAATCGAACGCTTAATTTACTTTATCATAATAGTATCATTGTCGGTTAACGAAATTGATGTATAGTCCTTCTCTCAAATGCATTTTATTTGATGTTTCATAATAATTTTAATATGATTAATTATTTTTCTTATTAATATGAAGTTCCTTTTTTATCAATCGTTAATATCATTTTTTTCTTGTAATTATATATCTTTCTTCTTTTTCTTTGTTGTGTGGCATCTATTTAATCTTTTACAAGTTAAAAACTCTATTATTTGCAAATTTCTATTTAAAAAAGACAAGAAATAGGAGTAGGAGTATTATTGTATTTGTATGGCAACCTGATTGTATCTGAGCTAGTGATGTAAAAGTCGAGGACAATTATTGTATTTGTATCGTAACTATTCACTTTTAGTTTATGAAATGATAGATCTTTCCAAAAAATGATCTAAAATAATTTAGTAACGTTACAAATAAATTTACAAATAATAATTTTGAATAATATATAACTGATTATTTAAATCTGCTCAATAGTCTCAGATCAGAAATTATTTTCACATGTAAAGAGAGAAAGTAAATATAACATACTCATACTTTCCACAATTGTCAAGACATAGTAATTATCCCTTTTTTTTTTTCAGTAACGATATTTGGTATTAATCATCACTCGGCGTGGTTCAACCATGTGCGTTTTCATAAAGTGATGATATAAATGGTACCCACTCATTTTTTATTTGGCTAATTTTATGGTGCTTTTTGTTTGGTACTTAATTTTTGTCTAAGTTATTTTTTATAGTAATTTTAAAATATTTAAAATTTTTTAATTTTTATATTTTTAAATTTAAAATTAATTATTTTACCTATTTTAATAATTAAGCAATATTTTTTAGGCACCATAACAAACACCTTTTTATTTTGGCTGATTCAACAAATTAGTCAACCCAAATTTGTAATTGCCCAAGTGCATGTCCATACATGAAAAGAATTTAGTTGTATTATATATAGATTTGGTTTTATAAACGATTACAACGATTAAGTTGAATATTAGATTTATTATTATTTATTAACTATTATATATCTTTTTCAACGTTATCATAAGTTGTTATAAGTAAGACTATAAGAGCAGTTGAGAAAGAACTAGAAAAAAGATGCATAGACATCTATAAATCAGTCCTTACATACCTTCTAATTCGTAAAAAAAAATACTACACTTCAAAGTTTAAACATTATTTGTCCCTCTTCGGCAGGCTCAATTAATTATACATTGAACGCACGTGTTAAATTATTAGTATTTTTTGGGGGTGTGTGAAAGATTAGTATAAAAAAATTTATTAAATTTTTCAAAATTACAATTTTAAAATAGTATTTAAAAATTTAATTAACACATATCTTTCTTAATATTATTATAAGCATTGTAACAATAAAAATTAAAATTTCATTTTTTTCGTTATTTTTTTACAATTTTATTATCTTTGTGTATTCTTTATATATAATCTTTCCATTTTATTAGTGATTGAATTAGATGGTTATTGACTTCCTATTTGTCACATTGGTCAAATTTAATGGCTTTATAATACCAACAAGAGTTGGCACTGAAAGAAAAAACAATTTGGCACTCTATAAAATTGGTGCTATAGTGCAAAAGTTTGGCCTATAAAAATGCCACCATCCTTTTTTTTAAGAAGAGATAAAAATTATTCATTCTATCAAAATACATCTATAAAAAAATATTTACACTTACATAAAATATATTTAGTTCTCTTTATAATGAATCTAAAACTTTACAAATAATGTATTAATGTATTTAATTATCAAGATTATTTTAATAAAATTCAATTTTATTTCAATAAATTATTATATTATATTACATGACAAGAGTCTCACCTATTTTTTCAAGCCAACTAAAATCAGAACTCTTATGAACATTTTTCTCCTTCATCACCTTTCTCAAGTTTTCAACTTAGTCCCACTCACCATCAGCTACGTAATATTAGACAGTATTACAGAGTCAACAGGTCCTTTTAACTTTTATTTTTATTAGTACATCTACCATCATAGTTATTTTTCTAAACTTTTATGTAAATAAATTCTCGGAACAATGCACATATATCATTTTACATCAAGTCAATAACAATATTATAATGAATGAGAGACTATTGATTGAAAGATGTACGGATAGAGATACAGAAATGAATTGAATAATTGAATAATGAATTGAATAATGAATAGGGTTTCACTTTCATGTTTATCATGTGTGTGAGGGAGCACGTCATTCTTCCAAGTGGACCCTTCCCTTTATTATAGCTCTCTTGTTCAGCCTTTTGTCTTTGTCCACATCTGAAAATTAAATCATCATGTTTAAAGAGATTTGTTTTGAATATTGTTTCACTCAAAGTAACTTATTTAATAAAGACACTAGAAGATTTCACATCCCCATTGTTGTCACGTTTGCTTATAGATAGTTATAGAGATAAAGTGAAAGATATAAGATTAACTAAGCCAAATTCACGTGATCCATCAATAATAATATAATCTCAATAAACTAACATGTATTACCTAAACTAAGAACATCAATTATATATAATAATGATAACATGAAGTCCTAACCTTTTTCTTCTTCAAATTAGTTCGCATGTATGTTCAGTTAGTTCCTAAGTAGTAATAGTTGAATTGATGAGTTAGATGGAGGAAAACTATTTATTTGCTGATTATTGATTTTAGAAGATCATTGCCTAATAATAAACCTTAAAAGGTTTCAATTTGTAATTTAATTCGGTGGATATTAGAATACTAAGACGCGAACCGACGAATTATAAT
This sequence comes from Arachis stenosperma, assembly GCF_014773155.1. Classification (NCBI taxonomy): domain Eukaryota; kingdom Viridiplantae; phylum Streptophyta; class Magnoliopsida; order Fabales; family Fabaceae; genus Arachis; species Arachis stenosperma. The sequence goes on from NC_080378.1 coordinate 114,800,977, forward strand.
ACCATGATCCAATCTTAATAATAATTTGTATGAAAAAGCCAAAAAAGTGGAAATCATAATAATGAGCAACGTGGATAAAAGGGTCCCCCCACTCGTTGAAAGTGATGATGCTCTGCTAAAAAAAACATCATCATAAACTAGCACGCATCTTCTATGTCTTCTATGGTTCCCACACTTTATTATGTACTTTGAATTAAACTAATCTTAATCGTAAATTAACAGTTGGTTAGTGCTTTAGGCTTAATTTGTAGACAAGCTCAAAGATTTACCATGACGTTATAAATAAACCAAACCAAACCATTCCCCTTACACCTTTTGTCACTTTATTTTCTCCTCTTCTTCTTTCTCTTCAACTTCCCTTTCCTCCGTTCTTTAAAGGTAATAATTAAGTTCTTCTCTTCAGCTATCTCTCATCACTCTTTTAACTGCAACCTCCATTAACCAAAAGCAAAAACCAAACCATCCTTTGGGAAATTTTTTCTCTCTTCTTTTTCGCCCCTTTTAACACACCCAACCATTCCATTCTCTTCTTTTCTTTTCTTTTTTTGAGTCTAAAGAAGCAAGCCCAGACACAGAGAGATAGTGTAGGACTGGCTCTCCCAACCATGGAAGCTTTTAGTTTGCTCAAGTACTGGCAAGGTGGTGGCGCACCCCTTCCACCTCCCTCTACCGCCTCCGCCACTACCACCATTCTCCGTCAGCACAATAATCTCTTGTAAATATTTTTGAAATATTTATTAGCAATGAAATTATAAGCAACTAGTAATAAGTGTATATTTATGAATTAAACATGTTTATATAAATGTGTTGATTTCAAGTTGAACAAAAATTCTTAACTGGCTAGAAATTTTGTTGGCAGATTCTAGCTGTGTGCGGATGGAGATGGTGGAAGGACTTGAACCTCTTCCATATAAAGATCTACCAATTTTCAATCTGGGAGAATCTGCAACTGATATCATGTTGAAGATGATGCCTAATGATGACTTCAATGAGAGTGATTCAACTGTTTATTTCAGCATGAGCTCAGTTGTAGATTCTTCCGGGTTGAAAATTGGTAGATCTTTAATCCGAAGAAAGAAGAAGAAGAAAAGAAGAATCATCGTCCGAAGAAGACGAAGAGGAATCATCGTCCAAAGGCTATACAATTGGATAGGTATTGAAACAAGTGTAAGGCGCATTTCATTCTAAATTGAATAGGAAATTCTATACAATGTTTGATTGCCTTTGATGCTAGTATCAGTTAATAAAATACACAATTTTGGCACCTCCACTCAACTTTAACAAACTTTATTCTAGCAACACTGATAGCATGCCATACTGATAAATGTGCTAATGTGGTAAATTTTGGGGGTCAGTGAAGGACGAGAAATTACTACTTCAGTCTTCTTCTGTTGTTATTCATGTTGCTTCAGATTTTACTATTGGTGGATGTAAGGGGCAAGTCCTTCCGATGGTTGTTGGCAATGTAGTCATTTATGCTTTTTAACTTGATTCATACTTTTCTTTAAAGCAATTAAGGTAATCTTGCTAATCTATTACCAGAACTGTCTCTTTTCAATTAGTTTTTATGTCTATTAATTACTTATGTTGATTGTAAATTTTTGGATGGTGATGTATTTGAATGGAGCAGCTCTTATTCTGCAGTTAGTTGTCATTTTGAACTGTGACTCTCAACATGCTGTTCATCTTACTCAATTGAAGAGTGAACATTGGAAGTGATATATATTCACAAAGTAGTCACACTGAGGAAAATGTAAGTCATATAGCCACTAACACTTGTGCATAGTTATACATGCTTGCCTTTTATGTATCTACTTTATATTTCTTATTATGGTCTTGAAGTAGTTGTTGGTTCACCTAATCCACCTTTTTTTATAGTGTTCATTACAGGGAGTTCTTGCTGTCTTGGACAGTTGGACTTGGTCTCATGTTTGCTTCCCCAGAACAAGAAGTTTGATCAATTGTGATAGGTCTTAGGTTGTAGCCTCTCTTCTTCACTGGAAAAGGAAATGCTTACATAAATAGTGTGGAAATCGTTGGAATTCGGAGCATCTACGTTCATCAACCACTGGATAGTTGGTGCTAGTAATGTTAATAGTCAATTTATTAGGTTTTGTAACACTTGGTGAGGTTAGCTAAAAATTGTATACCCATTTTGAATCTTTTAAATGGTTCTGCCTTTAACTTTTAGCAAGTAATATCCAGTTAAGGACTCCTATCCTATTCCATATTTTCCCATCTTCAGCTGCATAGAGCAGTGTTTGATATATAACAACTTGTTTAATCCACCTAAGACATCATGTAAAACTAAGATTATAACATTAGAAAGACATAATAAAAGGTATAGTACATTCTACGTCATCAACCTCTGGACCATCTCACAAGACATCATGTAAAACTAAGATTATAACATTAGAAAGAACATTAAAAATTTTACAGCAATTTCCATGTAAATGGGAGAAATATCTAAACCTCAAAAATGATTATCTCAGCGTATACAGGACAAAGTTAACTTGGCTATAGAAACGCATTTGAGAAATTTTACAAAGTGCAGCATACATAATCATCTTCAGAATACGTCCTCTTAGAGTTGAATCATATTCTACAATTGGAAGCTGAAAAGGAAGTAGAACATATCTAAGAGCGAGAAAGCCAGAATCAAAATAAAGTACACCGTTCAATCAAAGTGTGTACTTACTACAATATACAAACTGGTTCAGATCAAGAGTAATTCTTCCTTGTTTTGCAGTATCAAATGAATTAAACAGATTCCTGAAAGACATAATAAAAGGTCCTTATCAGTGAAATGAAAGTTCAACACTAGGTCAAATAAAAATTGCGTGAAAAATATTGCTTTCTGGCTTTTCTTTGAATATATATACCTTGCTGATTGTAAGAATATACAAAGTGATATGAAGACATCCAGTCTAAACTTTCCACTTTTACTTTGATCAAAGCTCTGAGAATAATCAAAGAGAAACATTTGAGCATGGCCTTCTAAATGGCAATATTGCATAGATGAGAGGCCTACTATGCAGTTGAAAGCAATCAAACAAGGACTAAATAAATTTACATGCTAAACACATTGCATTATTTCTTTTTCCATCTGACTAATAAAGCATTTTCAACTTATTATCCCAAGAAAGGAGCATACAGAAATTAAGGCATGGATAATAGTAGTGTAAAAAAACATTGAGAATTGAGATAGTTTTGCCTTAACCACTAGTCGTCAATGTGATGTACAACTTCTCCAGGATGATTTACTACAAATTAAACTACGAAGATGTCTTACCGCACAGGCAGAGTAAAATGCAGGAGAATCCAGCGTGAAGCCAATCCTTACCAATGCCTGGAAACAGATTCGGCAAAGTTATTTAGAGTTGCATCCAACATTACACATAAACTAAGGAACTCAACATTTTTTTCATACAGCTTGGGAAGTACTAATAAGAACCATAAGCTCGTCTGGCTAAGCAAAACCAGTGACATGATAAACAGAACATCTTTGAAATCATTCTTAAAATATACCTCAAAAACGTCATCAAGGACAAGAAAGCCACGACCCCTGCATCAATGAACCGAACAAGAAGTGTTATAATGCAGAATCAAGTGATCATCCAAGGCGATATGACCGCACAATTATACTGACAAGCTAGAGTTTAGACATAACAAGCTATAGGCCACAGTAATATCGATCCAAAATAAGCATGAACTAATTGATTATAAACCTTTCATGTTATTAGTTTCTTTCCTATAAGATCATTCACAATGTAATTGCCTACAATAATATCACTCGAAACTACATGCAAGATGAAGTTCTGAAAACAAATAAACAGAATGGAACAAAAGCATATAAATAAAACAATCACCTCTCAAGATCAGAAAATGCATGTTGAACCTGAAGAGCCATTTATAGTGGTTATTACAATCAAAGTACTTAATATCAAATATAGGTTAATGACAATAACCTCACATATCAAATGCATAATAGAGAAACACTAACCTTAATAAGGAACTTGTTGAGTGCAACAAATTCTAGAGCAAACCATTTACGAGTAAGTTAGAGTGAGGTAGAACATGTTTCAATTCTACTATAAACAAACTCCAACAAATAAAGTCCCATATATGAAAGAACACTACTTTCCAAATTTCAAGATAGTATTTGATTATTGATGTAAATCTCAGCTTCTTTTTAGAGCATAGTGGGTTAAGCATAGAGTGCAATGGGATTGGCATATACCTTCAAAGCTCATAGTACCATTCCTATCAAAATCATACATCCTACACAATTATGAGAACAAAAAAAAGAAAGGAATTAGATTATGAATGGAGAAAATTGAAACATAATAGCATTTGAAACACAGAAATTGGATATATGAACTTGATCATCTGCTCAACAACTGAGAGTGGAAATTCCAGGTATCCAACCGCTAAAGCACTTCTATTACAGAAATGATGGATAATTCAATTCTTTTTCTCAAGCGATGTTGTCAATTTTTCTTACACCCATGGTTTCTGTTATTTTATTATTTGGAGTAGTGTAAAATTGTATATTTTATAGGATATAATTTTAGTTTATTTTAAAACTATAAATATTTCTGTACAATGTTATCTACTTAATTAAATATTAACATATTATATTAGAGTGTGTTTAAAATACAACAATAACAAAGTCTTATCCTATTAGGTGAAGTTGATTACATAGATCAAACATATTAAGTTAGATTATTGATACGTAGATTTTGATTTTTTTTTAGTGTATTTGAAACACCTTGAGAATAAAATTTTCACAAAAAAGAGTTATTTGGTTTGCAACATAAATAAAAGTAAGTTTTCAATTCTTAAAAAAAAAAAATAATAATTCTCACATTAAATTCAAACTAAAACACACTAAAATAGGTCTGATGTATAATTCTATTACTATTAAATTAACATTTAAGAATAAAATATCAAAATTGTTTCTATCAAAAACTTGATTTTCCAAATATACATTTACCCTAACTTAGTTCTTTTCTTTCTCTTCCTTTATTTCTTCCTTGTTTCTTTTGTTAATCTACCATTCCTCCAGTGAAAATTTGAAACACTTCTTTCTTTACTTTCCATGTAAAGATTTAGATTTTATAGGTTTTTTTTAAAGAAATATTTCAACTCCATCATAAAAGAAGATAAATAAAGAAACCAAAAGGATAAAATAGTAAAAAACAATTCATTTTATTGATGCAATTAGTTGTTCCAAACTATGAATTTAAATTTTAAAATAGAATTAAACTTCACTTTTTAATAGAAATAGAATTTTTTTTTCCTCACTTTAAAAGCTTTATAAACACACTCTTAATCATTTTAGTTATTCTATCAGCTACTATAAATGATCATATAAAGATATTTTAAAAATATAATTTAGAATACTAGATTAAAAAGATACATGCTAAATACATTTATATTCAATAACGTTGGCAATTTGGTGATAGAATATGTACTATTCCAACGTTATATCGCACTAATGGAGAAGAACATCAATTATATATATATCCCTTATGGTTGAAGGTGCCTCCGTTACAAGCTAAACCACAATTAGTGGAACACTCGTTTTCTTTACTTTTAAGATGAATGCTAATTTCATTTCTCAAATATAAACATAACCCAAACATTTTTTTTAAGTACATTTTAGTCCCCCCCCCCCCCCCCTAACATTTGATCTAATTTTTAGCTTATATTTTAATATTTGAAACATCTTATTTTTATTTTCAAATAAAATTAATATTGTCTCACGGTTAAATATGTGTGAAATATTTAATTAACGTTGTTATAATGTGGATAAATGGCAATAACGTTTATTAGCTAACTAATCTTCTCCTCTTTTAATGTGTAAATGTTTTAATATTGTAATTTTAGAGGAAATGAAAAAGATAATAATGTTCATATTTGAAGATAATAGGATTTAAATTGATAATAATGTTCACATTATATTCATTATATTTAAAATCTTTTAGGACAAGATGTCTCAAACGTTGGAAAAATAAACCAAATGTCTTTTATGTTTCCAATAAGAAGAAGTCTTAGTTTTAATACAAAGTTAAATTTCATTTATTAATTTTTTTTCTTTTACAACTATACTTTTGGGTTTCTTTATTTTGGCGAGGATAACAGCATATTTACGAATAATCAAGTTTTAAAGAAATAAGTCATATTGAATTTGAAATCATATAGTAGCACATCTATTTATTTATTTATCTATAACATATAAAAATTAATACTAACTTTCTTTTATTATGAGTTTAAGTCATTTTTTTTGTTAACAATGTTATGTCAGTAATTCTAATAACTTTATAAAAGATAAAAATCAACTAATCATTTTTAACAATTTATTTTTAAAAAATTAAAACAAAAACCTCTTATTTATTATTATTCAATTTAAATATAAAATATAAATTAAATACAATAAATATATAATAATAATAATAATATAAATAATTTATTTTTTCAGATATTATGCGAGTCTCACTCTAATATATATTACCCCCTCTATTTCAACATGTAAATTACCCCCTGGTAGAGGTGGAAACAGGCCAGGCTAGGCCAGGCTTTGCTCTTAACAGGCATGGCCTGTCATACAGTTGATTGGCCTGAGCCTGGCCTGCAGCCTGTTATAGGCTCTTTATAAAGTACTAGGCGTAGCCTGGCCTGAAGCCTGTTAAAAGGCCTGATAATTTTTTTTTTACAAAATAAAAATATAATTTAAAAAAATTATTTTTTAATAAAAATTGTTATATATAATATGTCATATATTTAATATTTATAAAAAATTTTAAACTTCTAACATATTTAAAATATACAAAAATATTTATAATAAAATATAATAAATTTAAAATATCTCATAATTTTATTAATAATAATTATTTATTTATATATTTAATTATATTTTAACAGGCCCAGGCAGGCCTGACAGGCCTATAAGGCTAATTAGTAAGCCTGAGCCTGGCCTATTAATGTATTAAGGCTTTTAAAAGAGCCTGGGCCTGTACCTATTTTATAACAGGCCAGGCCAGGCCAGGCCAGGCCAAACACAGGCCAGGCTGCAGGCCCCTGGCAGGCCGCCTGGCCTTTTTCCACCCCTACCCCCTGGTAACGTGACATGCTTTAATTGGATGCTTAGTTTTAGTTTGAGTTAATTTAACTCAATAAGAGTTAATATGTTAACTAAAGTAGGGTACTTTTATAATTAAATATTTTTATAAGAGGGATAAATATATAATTTCTATAAACATTAAAAATAAAGTTATATTTTTATTATTGTGTAGAAATTCAATTTACCCCGGTCCCATTTCTCTCTGAAATTGAAAGAAAAAATCAACTCATTGGGTGTTTCATATTTTGATGAACCGGGAAATAAGTATTTAGAGAAAATAACTAATTAAATGACTAAGGAAAAAAGATTTGAGTCTGTCAGAACACTGTAAGACCATCTCGACCACAAGGTTGTAGCGCAAACGATCCTCCACCGTTCAGATGGCATGCGCTTTGGAACAATTAATCACACTCTGACCTCACGGTCATAGTTCATCCGCCAGACTTTGGTTCCTGTCTTCTTAGAACTCAAGGATACAGATGTACGAGCCTATAGAACAGATCCTGTTCAAGTAAGGTCGTGTTCTGTGTTTTGTGTTCTTTGTGTTTAGTTATAAAAACTGCTTTTGTTTTGTGAACCTAGCCCAGGTGAGACTAAGTTTAGTTTGCGAACGTGAAATCGATTATGATGGCTTTTTATGATGATAGTGTAGAAGGGGAAGACGAAAAAGAAGATGAAAATAATGATGATGATGATGATAATGATAGTGATGGTGATGATGATATGGGATTTCTGGATGGCATTGAAATTAAATTTGGAGGTATTTAATTACATAATTGCTATAATTTAATTACTAATAATTTAACCATAGTTAACATAGTAACGAATTAAAAGATGACATGTCACAGAGGATAAATTACATGTTATTATGAGAAGAGTAGGCTAGAATTTACCATATATATATATATATATATATATATATATATATATATATATATATATATATATATATATTGAGTGAAGGAATCAATATAATGCCTGATGATAAAAGAAAGTACCTTTCATAACCGAGTTTTTATCAATCAACAATAAGAATCTCAAATCATGCATGTTATTTTCCAAACTTACCATAAGCTATCTATTTTCTTATTGGAAGATTACTCTATCAATGTCAACCTCATATATTGAACTTTTTGATATACTAACCGTATCAAATAGTCCTTAAATTCTATCCATTTTTTATTATAATTCACACGGTTAATATAAAAAAAAATATTTTTTAACATAATATATAATTATTAGTGACATATATAAATAAAATTATTGTTTATATTATTAATACATTAAAGTTAAATTTTTATTGATATATATTACTGGACAAATTAAATAAGATGAATTTAAATTGTAGTGCACATAAAATTGAATTGCAACTTGTTGGATTTGAGGGGAAAAAATTAACGGTAGGGAAAATGACTTTTCATTCATATTCACATATATACTATTAAGTTAGATGAATTCGAACAAGGATCAATTACACATATGTGTTTATCACATAAGAATCTATACTCTATAATAATAAGATGTATTGCCATAGAAAACCTTCGTTATCATGCATGAAATTAAGAACAAGATTGAGTCACTGTCAAACCCTAATAAAGAAAATTTAATTGTTTCATGAGAACAAATGCTGTGTTCCTTACGTCATGGTTGTTCCTTTTTTCACACAAATATTGTCGTTTATACCATCATTAATTCTATGCTTTTTGGAAGATTTAATTGGTGGCAATGGCCAATGGCCGCACTAATAATGAACCAATGCAACTTGGTCAATTCTCACTGTGTGGGATGCACGTGCGCATGAAGGAAACAAGATTTAATGGCAATCATTGTATAATTAGTGGCTTTCTTTTGGTTAAATTATAAAATTATAATTTACCCATCATCGTTCATCTTGTGTTACGAGTTTAATTTTAATGTATTAATTAAAAATATAAAACAATTTATAAAATTATCTGATTAAATTGATATGTTTAGATAATTGATTAAATAATAAATTTAAAAATAATTATTTTTAAAAATATTTTTTTAAATAATATGCGATTAATTATTTATATAAAATTATATATAAAAAATAACTTTTTGTTTTATTATCAAAAGTTATATATAAAGTGATATTTTAAAAGAATGAACGCTAAAATTTTTAATTTGCATTGCATTTTTTTTACTGTATCTTTTAATTCGATAAGTTAAGGACGGATTGATCGCAAATTTAAGATTTGTTTAAAAATTTATCGTTTATGCAATAAATTACTATATACATAAAGTAAGATTCAACTAGCTTAATCTTAAAAATTGTTAATTAGTGTAACATTGTTATATTTTAGAATTGGTAAAGTTTTGCTAACACTTTGTTCGTTGATTCGATTAGCTTAGTCTTAAACAAAATTTTGAATTTAAACAACCCAATAACATACTCATACTTCCAATAATATTACAAAATATGATTTTTTTTTTCTCTTAAAGATAAGTTGATAATATAAGTACAACAACAACCCACCGATTATTATTATTATATATTGATATTAATTACCTGATGCAATTTCCCTTGTTATAAATATATAATACCTATAACATATTTTTTTTTTCATAAACAAAAATCAATGGTGACAGCATGGTATTTTAATCGGAACCCAAGTAGAAAATGCCTTCCGAAAGACTAAAAATTTATTTTAAGTTTAAAGAAATTAAATAAGTAAAATCTCAAATTATGAGACCCTGTCTAACCCTAATAATTAAGTCAACCCCTTGCATTGTTGCTCATAATTTATTGAAAATATTAAGGAGATTTAATTTGTTATTCATCACTTAATTAGCTGCTTAATGATGGTTTAAAGAGTCTAAGTAAGCATACAAACTAGACAATTAATGTTAAGAAAGCAATATATATAGGACTATTAACAAAGTAGTTGTCAAAGTTCAAGTAAGTAACAATTAATAATTAATTGGCATTTCTTTATACACTAATCTTCTATTAATTAAATTCTGGCCCAACATTTGTAAGAAGCAAAGAAGGTGCCCATTATTCAACATGCATAGAACCTATACGTTTTTGTTGATGCTGTTTGGTACTGCTAGCTAGTAGAACCCACACTCAAATTAACTAAGAGAATTTAATTAACATATATACTTAATTAATTAGCTAGAGACTATAAAAATATATGTATGATTAGTACATATAAAAAAATAAAAAAGATGAGGTCTTCCATTTAAATATAATTTGACCTTCTTGTATACTAATCCACTTAATAAGGCTTTTTTTTGTTTTCTTTCATTTAAATTATTTCTCATTAATTATATAAAGTTAAAGAATATTTTACCCTATCTAGTGATGTAGGATTAGTGGGAAAGCTGTTTTAATCACTAATTTCAAAACTAAGCATTAGAATATAAAATAATATAATATATTTTATATATAGACAAAATTCATAAGAAACAAAAAACCAAAAAAGGAATAATAAGAATTGAGAATGACCTTATCATCATCATATATCAATATTATTATTCTTGATGCAATTTGGCACTCTCAAATCAAAGCCAAAACCCACTGTAGTGCCCATTGGTTTCTCATAAAACAACATGGGACCTTAATAAAAGGACCTTCCTTGAGCCTACACAGTGGACCATGCATCAAACATTATTTTTGTATATGGCATAAAGTTAATATAAATATTGGAGGAATATTTGTCAAGGCCATCCACTAGCTTCCATTATAGTTGACAATTAAATAATTCATTTTCCAATAACATATTCTTGAACAGAGAGGCAGATTGTGACACTTTTGACCTCTTTCTACTTTCCCTTAGCCTATAAATATTCAACAACCCATTTTTCTCATCATCAATTTACTAATTATACACTTCTCTCTATCTTGTGTATGTGACAACCTTTGAACAAATTAAATGTGTCAATGTGTCACACTTCCTAATTAAACCCCAAAGTTTAATTTTTTTTTTTCTCACCCTTCCAAAACTTCTTCTATCTTATTATATATCTATCCCATTAGACCCAAATCTTTGTTTGTTCAAATTAAACCATGACCACCACTATTTCAATGTTCATGTCTAGATTAACACAACCCTTAATAAATGTTCCTACTAGCAATGTCCCAAAATTGAATGTGAGGCAAATTCAGAAAGAGAAAGTAGTTTTGATCATGGGAGCCACAGGAGCTGGAAAGTCAAAGCTTTCTGTTGACCTTGCAACATGTTTTCCTTCAGAAATCATCAACTCAGACAAAATCCAAGTGTATGAAGGACTTGACATAGTCACAAACAAAATCTCCAAAGAAGAGCAAAAAGGGGTGCCACATCACTTACTAGGGACACAAAATCCCAACATTGATTTCACATCCTATGATTTTTGTGACATGTCACTAGGTGCCATTGACTCAATCACTAGGAGGGAACAGCTTCCAATCATAGTTGGTGGATCCAATTCATACCTTGAAGCCCTAATTGATGATGATGATTACAAATTCAGATCAAGGTATGATTTTTGTTGCCTTTGGGTGGATGTGAAAATGGATGTTCTTGATTCATATGTGCAAAAAAGGGTTGACCAAATGTACCTAAATGGTATGGTCAATGAGCTTAGACCCTTTTTCAATCCCAATAATAAGGACTACTCAATTGGGATTAGAAAAGCAATTGGGGTGCCTGAATTTGATGAGTATTTTAGAAGAGAACGTGTTGTTGATGAAGAAACAAAGCAAAGGTTGCTTGATGAAGCAATCAATGAAATCAAGGTCAACACTTGCAACTTGGCTAGGAAACAATTTGGAAAAATCCAAAGGCTAAGGAATGTTAAGAGATGGAAGATTCATAGGTTGGATGCAACACCTGTTTTTCAAAAACATGGACAAGAAGCAAATAAGGCATGGAACAAGTTTGTGTTGGAGCCTAGTGCTATGATTATTGCAAAGTTTTTATATAATAACAACTCATCATCATCATCATCATCATCCATCACTTCCAATAATAGAGTTGTTTCTGGATTTAGTAGTAGTGTTCCAGCTTCATCAGAGAGTGTTGTATGTGTGTGATCATCATGATTTTCTTCAAAGTTCATTTTATTTTTTTTCATTTTGGGTGAAAGGAATTGTTGTAGCCACAGATGAAAATTAAGAGAGTTTTGAGAGAATAATATAATAATAACACAAAAAGTTTACCTCCTATTACTTGTGATAGATCATATATTTTATATACACTATGACATGTGAATGAAATCATTGCATATAGTACATACCCTTCCATTTAATTTGAGGAGTTTGCATGTATATTGTATAATTTTGACAATATTATGATACAAATTTAATTTTAATCGACCATTATTGTATGATGTAATAAGAGTTTAGGTGGCATATATAAAAACTAGTTTTATATATATATGTCTAGATACATGAATTATTTAAGAAGGAAAGTAATACATATTTTAACAATAATCACTAAATATTAATTAAATGTGTGGCTTCACAGATTCAAATAATTTTTTTCTAAAAATGAAATGAGATCATTTAGTATATATAGAGGTGCATACATAAAATTGATCCTCGATCTTATTTTTATTTTTTACTTGATAAGCATGTGATCTTTAACTATTATAATCTCTCGTAATATATCGATAATCACATGTCATGTTTTATATGTTGAAATTTTTTTAGAATTTCTTAATTCTAAGATCATTCATGTCAAATTATTAAGAAAAAAAAATATTTGAATAGGAAAGTGTATTTAAATTTGTCAACATGATTAGAAGAGTTTGTTTTTTTATTTTTTTCAATTAAAATCTTCTGTATTTTTAATAAGGCTGAATCAAAACTTTTTTATGAAAAAAAGAGCTACAAATGCAGTTTTGATATGTTAAAAACTAAAATTCTAAAGTCACTATTTATATTTGAGTGCAGCACCAATTAAATCCTAAAACCTAAACAAAATAATATCTTTAGTTTTATTCTCATTTAATTTCAAATAAAAAAATAATAATAATTTATTTTATTAGTATTTATAACAGTAAATAAAATTACTTATATAAGTCATATAATATGAAATAACTAATTTAGTTATGATCAATTATATGTATTGTCCATAAATAGATTAGAAAATTATAATTTTCTAACAATTTTTTACTTGGATTATGTATATATATATATATATATATATATATTTTCTTGAGTTAATCACATCTTATAAACTTTATGCGCACATTTGAATGTTATTTCCTTGATTACTTTAATAATCTGCTCCATCTCATATATCAATTATGGAATTATCACAACTTTAATCACATCAGTGTCGTGATGTTACCACGAAGATTACTATATTAATATACTCAACGACACTGATCAAATTTAGATGAGAAAATTTAGAAATTATATGTGAAAATGATCTTATATATGAATGTCTATTTTCAACTGGTCCAACTTTAATAAACTTTATGAGATCATGAATTAGAGTAAAAACAAAACTAAATACTTTATTTTGACAGAAATATCCATATTCATAAATTTATCTAAATTATATGAGCATCTAAATGCACACTCCTACTGAAATAATATATCATAAAATAATATGACACCTATATAAATAAATAAATAATATCCAGACAAAAGATCTTGAATATTTGTTTTTTATAAACTAAATACACATATATTTATGGAATTTGTGCAATTGTGTTAATTTACTCATTAGATACTTAAACACTCTAAACTCTCTTATTTAATATCAATTTAAAATATTATACTACTAACACGTTATTACAAAATAACTCAAGTGATCTTTCAAATATATATCTATATATAATTTGTGACGTGTTTGTCACTTAATTAGATATCTTTAAAATGTGTTTTATATTCAAGTGCTTTAGTAGAAAGAGTAATAAATATTTTCTCAACATTGCTGATCTTTAAAAAACTTTTTCAATAAACATGTAAATATATTTACAATGGATCAAAATTGTCTTGACATCCAACAAAGTCAGAATATAAATATTAAATGATCTCTAATTTTAATTTTTGACTTCATATATGTGAATATATAATATTTTGCTATAAAAAAATTATTTTTCTATTATTTAATGATCTATTTTTAACTGACTTAAATATTTGTCAAAAATACTAATAAAGTACACAATAATTATAAGTGTACAAATTTATTATCTCTCATACTACTGCGACATGCGAAAGCATAAATATTCCTATGAACAACTTGAAAAATAATATCAAATTGTTCTACAAACTTAATTAATTACATAATTATTTTATTCAACAATATTGAAATTAACCTATATAATTCAATATCTTGAAGCTATAAAAACTTCCTTAATATTTGAGTTGAACTCTACTTACTAATAGTATAACTAGAGAGATCCTTTTTCTAGCGTAGTATTTCTTGAGTTTATTATTCTCTTCTCTTTTTATCAGAATTTATGAGGCTAACCTCCCAAAAACACCATTCCTTTGAATAATTTTATTAATAAACTTTTAGTGCATCCATTATTATTAAGTAAAATAAGGACAATAAGTCAAAATCAACTTACCCAAGTTGGTGTGGCAGCATCATGTTAGTGAATAATGCTTTCTAGACTTTCGTTTTTCACCTTCTTTTAGTGGGTTTTATTATTTCAAATTAAATTAATTTGTATTATTAAGATGGACCTCCAATTTTTATACCCCGTACTGAATTAGAATCAACATGTAAGTTTATTCTTTAGGATGAGTAAAGAATATTTTTGGGAGAATGCATTTGTTTAATTTATATCTGCATTCACTTAACTTGAATAATATAGATAAAAAATGTGTCCATCTTATCTTATCCAAAAAAAAAAAAGAAAGACAAATATGCGCATGTTTAATATAACCACACATTGATATATTAAAATTAAATTAAATGACCATGTAAAAATAGACCTATTATATTGGGTATTAAGGAATTTTTTTTCTTTTTTCCGAAAGAAATAATTATTCTTCCATCACTCTCTAACCATGCTAGGCACAATAGACATAGGCATTATATTCCAGATTTCTTTCTTTCTATTCTTAACCGGTACTCGCTTCAAATAAAAATATTTTAATTTGGATTTTTTCTTTAAATAACTAGTTAATCAAATTATTGGATCCTATATATTATTAGAAATTTAATTAAGTCAACCTTCAGATATTTTAGAAGAGGTTTTAGAGTTCCCACAATCACCTTTACTTTTATAAAAATTTAAATCTGATGAAACATCTAATCATTCACATACAATATTAAAGAACTGGAAGCAATCATATATAACTTTTACAATAACTATCTTAATTAAATCTTAATTAGTTCTCATGATTATTAACCGTTAATATCATTGTTATTAGTAGAATAATATGCACTAGACGTGCCTAAGATCTTGCCCATGGTTATTATTATCATTATTAATTAGTAGATTAATTGTGTCTATTAATCTATTTTTTATTCAACAACAACAACAATAATAATAATACTACTAACAATAATTGTTATATTGGTTAACATCTAAATTATATTTTAAGTTCTTAATCAATGGTCTTGACTTTTCGTTTAAAGTCTTAGAGAAGAAAAATACTTTATGATATTTTAATATATGAAAAAAGGGTATTTTACATAAGGGAAAACAATAATTGAACAATAACAAATTAAAGAAAAATGTTATGAAATAAATAATAGATAATAGATAATATATTTGGTAAAACAAAATTATCAATTAGTATATTGATAGACAGTATTTTTTCATGTGTATGATGAGTTCATAATTTCTTTAAATATAATTTTAAATGATAATTTATGTATTAAATTTATATCTCAAATAACCTTTATTTCCTTTATTCGATGAGACTTATTGACATATTTGGTACAAGCAAAAAAAGGAAGAAAAAATTGGAAATGACACATTATTATATTCTTCATTTATTTTTTATTTAGACTTCTCATAACAAATTTCAAAGTTTCATTAATAAAAATATACATATGGAATGAATTATTAATTAAGATAGAATTCACACGCTCAACTTAGTTAAAAAAAAAAAAACTAAATAATGAATTATTAGTTAAGATAGATTTTACATGCTTAACTTAGTTGAAAAACCAAGTAATTAGTTATTAGTTAAGATAGCATTTACATGCTCAACTACTTAATTAAGAAATTAAGTGATGAGCCACTAAACCACTAAATATGATTAATATAAATCTTTTAAATTAATACACCAATTGGAAAAGATTCCATGGGAAGTGAGAAGGGATGATCCTTAAAAGGTGCAGAGTGCAAAGAGCAACATAACAGTGTTTTCCGTACAAGATGCCCATTGCATTTGCATTGTGGTCAATTGGTCCTACCATTTATAAAGTGCCCTCACCACCTTTAATTAAAAAGATTAGAAAATTTTCTAAAAAAATTTTAAAAATTTATCTGTTAGGCAGGTCTCATGAATTTAGAAAATTATACATGAAATTAAACTGATGGAAAAAAACTCATTCTTGTAACTATTATTAGGTTAGTAGTAATTAATAACGGCAAATAGCAGGTTTAATTTAAGGGAAGTTTATAGTATATTCAACATAGAAAACTAGAAAATATTTAATTTAATGTGATATCTAAGGGCTCATATATTTATAAAATCATGGATATTCTTTTGTTTTTTTTTTTCACGTCTTTGGAAAATCAAATATTAATTTATTACAGATCAAAACTTCATTTAAAAATTTATGATTAGTTAATGAATTATTATATACATAAGGTGAAATTTAAATTTTCGACACTTATTTAAACAGACAAGTGAGTTAATTACTCGACCAACTCAAATTAGTAAAATTGTAAATATTTTTTAATTGGAGATAATTTAAATGATATTCTTTTTATACTCACCAAAACTTAAATATAAAACTATTTGCAAATGTAATGCTTAAATTTCACATTTAATCTATAAACGAAAATCATATTCATTAAGCTAATTAATGAACAATTATTTTGATTTTTTTTTCTTTTTATATATGAAAAAATTGGAATCCAGCCTCTATTGTGTGAGTCTTTGACCACTCCATTTGGCTGATTATATTAATAATTATATACTGTGTGAGATATGATTTTTGTTTGTTATACAATGGAACAAAAGGACCAAGATAATCTTTCTTCTTCTTCTTTTTCTTTCTTTTTTTTTTTTTACATTGCCCCTCTTTTTTTATGGGTTGGATTCTCATATTATTCGTCCGTAACTAAGCTTTAAAGTCAAAGAATGAATCCCACTATCTCCAAAGCCATGCTGTCCCAGCTTCTTCCCTGATAATGACAATTCATGATTAGTATCTCTTAGTTAAATATAATAAAATTTATATATAATAAGGTTTTTAAAAAATGTTATATATACATAAAAAATAAAAAATTAAGTTAGTTATTATATATTTATGTATATGTTATTTTATATATTTTTAACATATATTCAATAAAGATACTGATTTGATAATTAATTTATTTAGTATACACATTTTATAATTATAAATTTATATGATGAAAATGGTTGATTATTTATTAAATATAGTAGGAAAATTTTATTCAATTAATAAGCACTACATAGGGTGCTAATAATGGGAAGAAATTATAGAAATGAAAATGACTCTTTCAATTTTTGACATTTATCATAAATTTTTTTTTTTTGAGATATGTTATTAGATGGTCAATAATTTTATGAAATTTTTTTTATGGAGGTTTTAATTTTTTTAAGAAAAGAATTATCTAGTGTTTTTCAAAGATAATGGGCATTATATATATATATATATATATATATGTGATGCATCATGCATGCGCACTCTATATTATTATTTCTTTCAAAAATAAAATACTAATGTTTATATATATTTATTATATTTGTTGTAGCACTACCACACCCTATTGCCGGCATCATCAATGTCTTACAGTAATGAACTCGATCGCCATTGTTATTGAAATTATAATCACATCATAACACAACTATACATATATTTATATTGCATATATATTCCATGATAAGAAGTTTATCACTTATGCAGAAGATAACATAGAAGGTGAGGGCGTGGAACAAGTTGCACCACTCCCCTGCTATATATAATAATATAACATATTACACAAGATAGAGCATTATTAGAAACCTTTTTTTTTTTTTTTTTTATAAAAGGAGTACTTTAATTTATTTGTGCAAATTACTATTTTTTAAACGAACAAATTAAACATTTCTCCATAAGATATTTTGTATCAATCATACGTTTTCAGATCCAAACACAACTTGTATTAATTTTTCATTTCAATATCAATTTCAGATCCAACTTTTTTTTTGGAGGCACAAATTTTTGTCTTCGGAACTTGACCATGGTGGAATTGTTCATCATGATAATCAAGACTTTAATTTTAATGTATTTTTAGTATAAAATATTTTACAAAGATGTACAATTAGTTTTGTTGATGGGATGTTATTAATTAGATATACGTGTAAAACTATTTTTATACCAAACAGTACATTAAAATTAAATTGTGTTCGGTAAGACGGTTATCGGACGGTTCGGGTTGGAATCCTGAGAGATGGTAGGGGCTCGTCAAGTCGTGGACTGCCGGCAAAGGAGGTGCGAGGTCCCGAGCACTTCGTGTGGGAGAAGGGGGTGCCACCTGCAAAGACACTCCGACGCTCTTGTCAGTAAATGTGCAGGTGGGAAAGGGTGATATGACATGTGACGTCTTCTCGCGCCCTCCCTCCGGTGCTTTCGGACTCGGCTTGGGGGCTAGGCGTGCGTCTGGAGTGACTCCTGGAGCGAGAACGGGAGTGACTCTGCTCTGAGTTCTGTTGGTCGCGCTCCCTATCTGCTAATCGGCGCTTCAGGTCTTGCATTCTATGGCGTAACTCTTGCATTATTATGGCGTGGTTGTCGCCAGTTCCCCCAAAGGGGCGTCCTTCGCGCGAGTGCGTTGTGTTTCTCGGGGGTGACTTCGGGTGCTGTCGGGCTTCCGTCGCAGCGGCGTTCCCCCCGGGGGTGGCCTCGCGGCCTGTCTCGGTTTCGACTAGCACGAAGTCCATGGACGAGTGTCCCCACAAACGGCGCCAATGTTCGGTAAGGCGGTTACCAGACGGTTGGGGTTGGAATCCTGAGTAGGCATCCATGAAGCTCAGATATCGGTACCCCGCCGCCGCGTCGATGAGTGCGTCTATGTTGGGAAGGGGATAGCATTCTTTGGGGCACGCCCTGTTGAGGTCGGAGTAGTCTACACACATTCTCCACCTCCCATTGTGCTTTTTTTACCAAGACTACATTTGACAGCCACGTCGAGTAATCCAGTTCTCTGATGAACCCCGCTTCAAGGAGGCTGGCCGTCTGCCTGGCCACTTCCTCCGCCCTTTCCTGTGACATCTTTCTCCTCCTCTGGGCCACCGGCTTTGCTTCGGGATTGACGGCTAGACAGTGTGACATGAGTTGGGGATCTATCCCTGGCATGTCGGTTGGTGTCCAGGCGAAGAGGTCAGCATTGGCCCTAATCATCTCCATCAAGGGCTCCTTTAACTCATGGGGGAGGTTTCTGTTTATGAACGTGAATTTCTCCTCCCCCTCACCGACTCTAAACTTTTCCAAGTCCCCTTCTGGCTCAGGTCTGGGTTTGTCATCTATTCTGGCGTCCAGGTCGGCAAGAAAAACCCCCGATGCTTCTTTGGACTTTTTCCTGAGAGAGAGACTGGCGTGGTCGCAAGCGACTGCCGTTTCTAGGTCTCCTCTGATAGACCCTATGGATCCGTCGTCAGTAACAAACTTCATCACGAGTAATTTCGTACTAATTGCTGCCCCAAGGTCGTTGATGGTTTTTTTCCCCAGGATGATGTTGTAAGCCGTGGAATCTTGTAGGACAACAAACTCGGCCATCACTGTCCTTCGCCTTTCTCCTTGTCCTAATGAGGTTATGAGCGAAATGATCACATCTGGTTTGATGAAGTGGTCTCCCAACCCTACCACACCGTGCTGGTGGGTCGCCAGGTCGGCATCGCGCAGCCCCAAGGCATCGAAAACGTTGCGAAACATGATGTTCGAGTCCGCGCCTGTGTCCACCAGGATCCGTTTGATGAGGCCGGTTTCGACTCTGGCCGTGATGACCATGGGAGGACTTTCCGATACCTCGTCGAACCATTGGTCCTCGGGGCCGAAGGAGATGGATGGGAGTCCCCGGGAACTTCTGGTGGATGAGGAGGAGACTGTCATCACCTTGGCGTCTTTCTTCTGTGCCAACTTTGATCTCGGAGCCGAATTCCTTGCAGTTACTACGTTCACCACCGTGAGGCCGTGGTCGTCTCCCTCTGGTTCTTGGCGTTGTCTTGTCGCCCAGAACCTGTCCTCACCCTCGTGATCCCGATTTCGTCTCTTCGGTTCCCTTATGAGGTGGGAGAAATCGGCGAGTTTTCCGTCCCTGATTGCTTGTTCCAGGGCGTCCTTTAGGTCGAAGCAATCTTGGGTCTTGTACCCGTATCCCTTGTGGTATTCGCAGTAAAGGTTTTTGTTCCCCCCTGTTCGTTCTTTTAGGGGTCGCGGCTTTGACAGTATTCCCTTCTCGGCTATCTGTTGGTAGACTTCTGTGATTGGTGCCATGAGGGGGGTGTAGTTGGTGAACTTCCCGACTAGGGGGAATGGCTTTGGTGCCTTGCTCGGGCCGCCGTCCCTGGCGTGTTCCCTTTGTCTTTCTCCACCCTCATAGTGTCGGGTTTGGTTGTACGGGGGTTGCCGTTTATTGGCAGCCACGGCCCGGCTGACTTCCTCATCATTGATGTACTCCTTAGCCACGCACTGGATCTCCTGCATTGTCCATACCGCCTTTGTGGTAAGGTGCTTTCTAAAATCCTCATTCAGGAGCCCATTCGTCAAGCACAAGCTCGCTACCGAGTCCGTCAGCCCGTCAATTTTCAGGCATTCGTCGTTGAAACGATCTAGGTATTTCCTAGTCGGCTCCCCGGCTTTTTGGGTCACCCCCAGCAAATTGATCGGGTGCTTGGCTTTGGCGATTCTGGTCGTGAACTGAGCCAAGAAGGCGTGGCTAATGTCGAAGAATTGGGTCACCGAGCCCTGCGGGAGGTTGTTGAACCACCGTATTGCAGGTCCCACAAGGGTGATCGGGAAGGCGCGACACTTTACCTCGTCTCTCACTCCTTCTAGATTCATCCTGGTTTCAAAGGCCGTTAGGTGTTCGAGCGGGTCTTGTGTTCCATCGTACCTCATGTCCGTTGGCTTGTCGAAGTGCTTCGGCAGCCGGACCTCGAGTATGGAACGGTGGAACGGGGTTGCCCCCATTATGACGGGTACTCTTGTTCCCGTTGTTCTCCCCTCGTCGTTCTCCCGACGAGTGTCCTCCTCCCTGTGGTCTGTGGTACGCCGTCTCTCGCGTCTGGCGTAAATGACGGGGTACCGATATCTGAGCTTCATGGATGCCTACTCAGGATTCCAACCCGAACC
Organism: Arachis stenosperma; assembly: GCF_014773155.1. NCBI lineage: Eukaryota > Viridiplantae > Streptophyta > Magnoliopsida > Fabales > Fabaceae > Arachis > Arachis stenosperma. Next base: position 114,822,553 of record NC_080378.1, read on the forward strand.
GTCCGGTAACCGCCTTACCGAACAAATTGGATAATCAATATGGTACTTAGAGAATAAATAGAGTGAAATGATATCCAAAATTTTATATTATTGACAAAAATAATTTTAAAAGATGTTAACGACAAATAAACTTTCGGCATATTTAAAAACGGAGATAATACCCAATTTGGTTCCTCAACTTGCATACGAGCCTCAATTTAATTCATGAAGTTTCAATTGTCTCTATTTAGTCTCCAAATTTTGCAAATATGACTTACATTAGTCCTTAGGCTAATTTTCGACGCACAAACGTTGACAGAATGCTAAGGTGGACAGTCAAATGCCACGTTGACTCTGTAAAATGACGATGTTTTTGTTTTAGCACTCCAATAGTTCAAAAAAATATCACAAGTAGTATTTATTGAAATCTTTTCTCCTAAAATAAGTGATTCAGCGACATTTTTAGACTATTTAAACACCAAAACCATAACAACAACGTCCTTTTACAAGTTTCAGTATGGCATTTTGTTGTGCATGTCAGTACTTCATTAATATTTTTATGCCAGAAATTGTTTCAGGAACTAATGTGAGTCACGTTTGCAAAGTTTGGAAATTAAAAAAAAGGCAATTGAAATTTCAGGAACTAAATTGAGGTTCACGTGCAAGTTCAAGGACCAAATTGAATATTAACATCTTTTTAATGTGACAAAAAAACTAAATATTAAATATATATTCTAGAAAATGACTTTAAAGATCAAATTTTGATAGAATTTTTTGCAAGTATTATTAAAAAAATATCTTTTTACTTTTAAATTTTAGTATTTTTATGTCAAGTGATTTAAAAAAAAAAAATTGTGAATGATCACATTTTAAAAAAAAAATTAGAAACCAAATGTTGCTCTAATTTTTTTGTGCATCTTTTAAATATTTATTCAAATATTGCCACATCGAATCAAAATGAATAAATTATTTGCTAAATATGAATTTTTTTCACCTATAAAAAATATACTATTTAGTGGTTATTTTTATTGTATTTTTAACATTCAAATATTATTTTATCGATAACATCTTTCATAATTTTTTTTGTCAAAAATTTTAAGATGCTAAATTAGTAGTTAACTCATAAATAACATAAAATTATAGACATAAACGGAAATTGTCACAAACAATAGAAATTGTGGAACACTATAGACAATTAGACATCATCAATTTTTTTCTTAAATAAACATATTGCTTGAAATTCTAGATAATTATTTAAAATAAAATAGCTTTTTTAATATTGAGTACATCTCTTATATATTCTCCTAAGTCCTAACATAAGAACCTTGGGATACATTGTCTAATACTCTAATGTCACTTTCTGCGGATCACTGCTACAAAGCCTTGCAACCATTAAGTTTGGTTCAAAAGTTTGCAATGAAGAATTTGCAATGGCTTTTTGTGTGTGCCAAAGGAGAGAAGTGATGCCTTATTACATAGATTCCAATTTTTTTATAAAGGGTTTTTGGAACTTTTCATCATTGAATAAACATGGTCCATTTCCTCAAAGGACATTGTCCTTTGTTAGGACGGATTCTCACAGCATTCGTCCTTAACTCAGCATATATGGTCAAAAGCATATATATATTTGAGTCCCAAAATCTTCAAAGCTATATATGTTGTCCGATTGATGTTGACATTTTACAACAAATATAAAAGCCCCTTAGAATACACTTTTTTTTTTCTTTTTTCAAAACATGTAGCCAATATATGTAAAAGGGTGTAAGATATAATGATTTAAATATACATATTTTTAATCGATTTAGGTTGATTGAGTAGTCAGCTAGCAACTAACTCTTAAATATAACTCATATTCGTAATACATTAATCTTTAATTTAAACTCTATTTAAATATGCATATATTTTTTTTGTTAATTATGTATACGTAGACATTAGATAATTTAAATACAAATTATATTAGTTTATATGTACATACATGTAGATATAAAAATTAATGTCAAAACTTGGTGTATTGATCGATTGTTGATCAAAATTTATTGATCTTCTAGCACTCACTATTGTAAACAAATTTAATACTAATATCTAATTAGGTACTGTCATATAAGATATTAAAAAAAAACAGTTTATCACTTTAATTTATATAATATCTCCTAGTTAAATATTATTATAAAACTTATCAATATTGTATAAAAATTAAACTCATATGTTTCTCTCTATTTGATAGAGTGAGGAGCTCTTAGAAATAGAATAGCCAGAGGACAATATTCAATTAAGGTAGAATGTAGGAAATTATCACATTGAATGGAAGTGTGACAAATCAAGATATTCTATAGTAAAGAGGTTGCTAAAGTAAGAAATTAAAGGGTTAATTTTTTTAAAATTATAGTAGTAGATCTCAAATAAAAAATTACATAGTATAGAACTAACTTTTCATTAATCAACACTAATTAACTTTAAGATTTAGATTTAAGAATTAATTTAAGATGCATGATTAATAGTTTATAATTTAGAATCTAAAATTTAAAATAAATAAAATAATTTTTTAAAAAAATTGACCAATTCTGACTGAAAAAGGTTGATTATTTAGCATTACTCAACTCAAATATGATAAATAATAATTAACTGGTCTTGTTACTTTACCAATCTTCTCGTTTTGAAGTATTTATTTAATTATTTCCAAGTATAGCCTATAGGTAGTGCTCAAGTATTTCAATTTTCAAGTGAATATCTTCTTCCTTCTTGTCACTATAGTATGTGAAAGGAGTACACAAATGCCACAATGGGAAGAGCATTATAGCTGGCTAGGATTTTTCTATTTTAGTTGTGTAAATCAAGATGAGACATCCAATGCAAATTGTGTGTGTTGTGTAACAATCTTGAAAAAAAAAAAACATAGGCATAAATAATAAAAAATAAAAGATAGAGTGAATAGGCAAGGAGTTACAAAAACACGAAGATGACTTGCACATGTATGTCTTGGCATCCCATGAAAGATAATAGCCATTATTATGTGATGAAAGCGGCTTCCATCATATATAGAGTCACCATCTTCGCGTGTTAAACCAAGCTTTTACCACCCAAAATTATTACTATTAGCAACCGTGTGCTATTATATTACTATTATTATCCTAAGTTTCTCAAAATGAAATCATAAGTTGCATATCATATAGGCACAACTGGCCAATATATTATGTATGTTGAAACTTGAGAATGATACTAGCCAAATAAAAATGCAAGTAATTAAAGTTACATGAATGCTTTTATGTTTTATCATCATACAAACCACTAACTTTGATGAGTGTTAATTTTCTTAACCTCAACTTTTTCGCATCCAACAATGTTAGAGTAAATTGAAAGCAACCATTAACAGAATAAGAAGTAGAAGACTAAGAACAATAAACTATAAATATAATTTCAAGTTTTAAACCTTAAGACCAAGAGCAGCATTGGGTTATTTTTCACTACTCAACCTTTTCCCAGCATCACAAACCTAAGTATAACAATCATCGTGTCCCCCCACAAGTGTAAGTGACATCACAAGATTCTCCAATGCTGACTGTGAACCTATGCCGAGGTCTACTAAGGGAAAGAGGCAACCTAAGTAGAACTTCACACACACATTGGCTGTCCATTTCCCTAGCCCAACGGCAACAGTTCCGCTCCGAAGCAGTGAGTTCGTGCCGGTGCCGGTGTGAATGGCCATGCCTGTGGCTGTGTCTTTGGTGACTCCCATCGTCGTCTTCATCACGATCAGGGAGCAATGAATTCGGCAGCGATGGAAGTGTTGGTTGGGTACGCAATTGTCCACAAGCATAGTTTGCTAGTGCAAATTGCGATGCACAAAGTGGACGGAGTGGAGGAGATTGTGGTGGTGAAGGCAGTGCAGGCAGTGGAAAAATTGGTGACCTCATCTGGCTCTCCATCTTTGGCACCAATGCCAAAAATGTAAGAGCCAATGTAATTAGATTTAGAATCTTGACTCTCTCCATCAAGAACCCAGAAATGTTTTGATGTTCATGTGGCCCCTAAGTAAACATGCTTAAATACTTGCAAATTCATAAATGTTGGTAGAGTTTTGGTTAATGGTTACTATTTCTCATCAATATTGTGTGATGACTTTGTAGGTGACAACAAATACTATTCTAAGTGGGAGTTCAAACCACCCACCTTATTCTTGATCAGTATTTTATTCAATTCATCTCACAATGGTGACAAGTTGGGTGTGTGAGATAATGCAAATTAATAGCATGCAGAACTCATGAAGTGCAAACCAAGGAGATATTATTGAGGGGTAGAAATAAAATATTTAATCAAAGTCACAGCCTATTCAAAATTTTCATTGATTCCATATGATCTCAGCAATATTTCTTTTCATACTACAATCTAATCATAATCATAACCATAACAAAGATAGACCAAAAGACAGGTAAGAATACTTCTAACTCAATCTTGACTTGAAAACAAAAGTGCTAATAGCCTAATACTAACAGCTCATTAACATAAAAAAAAAAAATATATATATATATATTTATAAATCCCTCAACCAAGGTGATCTGATATTATTAATTGGGGACAATTCTCTGAAGATAACATGCATGATACCATAATAACATGACAAAAGTTAAGTTCTTCACACCTTTTCGCCTTACTTCCAGCTGTTCCTGAAAGGATATAAATTACTTCATTGCTACTCTGAGAAAGTTATTTGGTAGCAGAAATTGCTAATAAAATCCAAGATTGCAATTCATTTCTTCCATCCTTAGCAGATATGTTAAAGTGTATCCTTCGCTTGGAACTATAATAGGAAATCTCACATCAGATGTCTGGCAGAAATTAAGAATTTTTCATAAGTTGTGAACTTAAATATACTGCTCGCCAACTCCAATATATTGCAGGCTTCGTGCGGGACCAAAACAAAGATTTTCTTGTAGCACTGTTTCACTGAAATCCTAAATGCCAAAGGACAATCAGTTAGAGAAACACTAACTTAATTTCAATTAGAACCTCCTTTTTTGATAATTTAATTTCAGAAGTTATCATGCATCATAGATTTCCAATTTCCACAGCCCCTTTCTTATAGTTAAGTTCAATAATATGATGCACTGTTAGATAGCCAGATTATGCAATGCGAACTAAAATATTTGCAAGGAATGGAGTAATACATTGATTTCTGTCATTTCAAAACTAGGTTAAAACTTAACCCCACAACTAGTGAAAGTGAACACTATGGAAGAAGAAAGATTTCTCTAATCTCTACCTTACATTCAAGAAATTAGTCTGAAGTCTCAACTAGTAAGCCAAAAAGCTTACTAAACCATATCTCAACATGTTACTAAACCATCTTTCAACATGGCACTTGTTGACATGTAAGCATTCAATTTTTATAAAATAACAACACATGCATTTCAAGGGAAGTTATGGGAACTAAGGAGCAACATTCTGGCCAACAATGGTCAATATTTTCTCCTCACCTTGAAAGCTCTCCGTCTTCCATTGTCCACATGTCTTCGACCATCCACATTGGTCTCTTTCACACTCATTTGGTCAACTTTGGTGGCCGAATTTTCCATATCCCTCCTAAGCTTCTCTTGTTTCAACCTCAACTCCTCCGCCCTCTGCCGCCAACCTTCCTCCAACAACTCAACAAACTTGTCCTTTATCTCCAGCAGTGGATCCAAATCAACCAACTTATCACCCTCGTATGCTTCTCTTAGCACCGCCGTCTCGATCCCTCCTTTCAGTGACATATAAAATATCCCTGAATGCCTTGTAAAAACACTCGAAAAGGCATTCGAAAATCTATACTCATCACAGAACTTCCCCAAAATGGGCACCGGAATCCTCTTATACAGTGAAAGTGACAACAATTCATGAAACACACCAACCATCCTCTTCTCCATTTCCCTCGAATTCTGCTCCAAATGCGAAACATCCGCGTAAGGCGAAACATAATCAAGCTCCATCCAATCCCTAACCCAGTCCCTCATATCCTTCTTCAGCACAAAACCACTAGGAAGTTGAACTCTAAAATTAGGCCTAACCCTAATCCCAATCCTCTCACTCTCCTCCTCAGCCCTATGCTCAATCACAGATTTCGCAAATTTAGGTTCCCAGTTAACCAATTCAAGGAACGATTGCCCTTCACCAGGTGATCCAATTAACCTAAAATAATTCGAATACCTAGGTACCAAATCAACTAAAAAGTCATCAGGAAAACCGAATTCCTTCTTGACATGAAGCAACTTATCAGCACTAACAACTTTATTCTTAGACATCATCAAAAGCTTACAGAGTTTCGCAACGATCAAGTCCTCGTTCTTCTGGAAGATTCTCTTTTGTTCTTCTAGAAAGTTCTGGAGCTTTGCACTGAACCGGATGAACCGGACAGGTTCGGTTTTGGGCTTAATGCGGTCCAAGTAGACGTCGAACAAACCAGGGTTATGGTTGAGGAAGGTTTCGATTTTGACTTTGAGGTGCATTCTTTGGCGACGCTTTTCGAGGTAGCGAAGGGGGATGACGTGGCGGGGTTCGTTGAGGACTTCGCGAACGACGCGGGCGCATAGCTTGAAACGCTTGTCGTTTTCGATTGCACGGTCGAGTTCTGGGTCTTTGCGCCAAACGACTTTGAGGCTCGAAATGGATCTTAGTTGGTTGAGGTGGTTGCTGAGGATGTGGGAAGAGATGGTGTGGGGTTTGAAGAGCATTGCTTTCAGGTGTGTGACACTGCTCACTCTGTTGCACTGAGTTGCAGAGAAGCAGCAGCAAAAGAAGAAAAAGAGAAAATTTAATTGGGCCTGTAAAGATAATGGGCTTTTGTTAAAGTTTTGTCCACTAAAGTAGCCCATAGTGACAGACTATGTTGTAAAGTCTGTGTTTTTTACTTTTTTTTGCCAATGAGCCTTGACTCTAGTGGCATTTCTCCCCTCTCCCCACCTCAAGGTCTAGGGTTCAAACCTTAGAAGATGCAATTGAGAAAAAAATGTGATAAATATGTGAGGAGTGTGTGGGTGTGTTGTGTACCTAGGATTGGAGGTTGTCTAATCTATTAGGATACTTAGGATTGGGGGTTGTCCAATCCACCGACAAAAAAAAAAGTCTGTGTTTTTTTTTAAATTGAATTAACGGTTAAAATCATTTTTGAAAAATAAAATTGTCAACTTAGTTTAAAAAAAATTAATATTTTAAATTAATAAAAATATATAATAATGAATTAAATTGTATTTTCTATATTTTTTTATCAAAGATAGGAAGACTCGAACTCATAACCTCTAATTAAATATAGGGAGATTATGTTATTTGAGTTATATCTTGTTGGTTTTCTATCAGGTAAATAAATATAAAAAATAATATATATTTATCAACATTAATTATATATTTATATATAAATATATATTGTTTAATTTATTTTATTATATTTTATATTTAATATATATTTTATATTAATAACTAACTTTAATAAATAATTTTAATGCAGACCATTGATTAATGGTTTATAACAAAATGATTAAACCACACATCATGGCATTATAATTTAATTGATGAGGTGATCAATCTAAGCTAATGTTTAAGTATATAAATAGTAGGGTTTTTTTTATGTATATGGAACATAATTATCTACCTTTGAGGTTTCGCTAAGATACTGGTGCAATCAAATATCTATTTCAAAACACCAAAAACTTATAGGAAAAATGTTCTACTAAGCAGAGAGGAATGATATAATTTTGACACTCTAAAAGTATATACTTTCATGATTTCAATTGTTGTATCCAAAAAGAAGATGCTAGGCACTCACAAAGAGCAGTACACATAGAAAGAGACATTAGTGACAAGAAAGGAACGTTCCTAATGCAGAACAACATGCCATTGTAGGCTATGATCATTTCAAAACAAATATGATATATTTAGTATGTACAGTTTTACACACACAAAAAAATATTTATATAAATTCTATATCAAAATATAACATACACAGTCTTTATATTTTTTACTAAATCAACCTCGTTTAAAAAAAATAGCAAATGTAAAATAATGATTATTATATCAATAATATTATATGATTTTTTTTTATGACTAATAATATTATACGATTAAATTACTCTGATAACTAAGTTGGTCTAATAACGTAAGAATCAATAAAAAAATTTAGTTAAAAAATTGATTGAATTTAGTTTAAAAAAAATAACCTGTTCATCTAATAATTTTTTAAAATATATATAACTTTTCTAAAACAAATAATGTTTGAAAAATAATAAATAAATATAAAACAAAATTTTAAACTTGAAAATTGTTTGTTATTGGCTAGTATAGATAAGTAACTGATTTTTTTTAGAAAATAGTGATTTTTTTCTCTTTAAATGATAAAGATATAATTTTTTTAAAATAAGAGAATTAATAATATATTAAAATAATAATTAATTATGTTTAAATTAACATTTTTTATTTTTAATATTAGATTAATAATGGTTTTTTTTATTTTTAATTGTTGTGATTTTTTTTTAAAATGTGGGATGATTTAGTTCAAGAAGTAAAAATTGAACGGTCCAATTTCTAAGAGTCACAGAAATTGGACTCTCTGACTTATGTACTCAGAGTTTTCAATTTGTATTTAAAAATTAAAAAAAATAGAATTTGATTTATGTACTCCAATTTTTTTTATTTTTTAAACACAAATCAGAGGATATGATTTGTGTATTTCAATTTTTTTAATTTTTTAAACACAAATCAAAAAATTCGATTTGTATACCTCTAATAATTTTAAAAAATATTAAAAATTATTATTTATGATTTGGATATTGAATCATATTAATTTTTTTTGTGACTATTGAATCATATTAATTATTTAAAAATTTCAAAATTTAAATTAAATTTAATTTTATATTGAATCATATTAATTTTTTTTCCGTGACTATTGAATCATGTTTTTTTTTTTTGTATTACTATTGAATCATATTAATTATTTAAGAATTCAAAATTTAAATTAAATTTGATTTTTGATCTTCTAAAGAGAGCCGTCAACCATGAAGTGTGAAGGCCTTAGCCATTAAGCAAGCATGGGTCCTCATTTTCAATTTTCCCTTTTTTTTTTAAACATTTAAAAAAAAATAAAGCTACAAATACAAATACGTATTACGAAACAAAGCGTCGTAACAATAATAATCGTCCAAATTCGTGTTTTTTCTTTTCACTTTCACACTCTCCATTGCTCTTAGGTCACTTCTTCTTCTTCATTGTTTTCTTCACCAATTTCTCTATCTATTTTTTTTTTCTCAATTCTCACCTTTTTTGCACTCAATTCTTGTTTATTTCAATCTGTTTCTGTTTTTTGTTCTAAATTATGCTTATAGGATTATGATTTGAGCTTATGGATGAAAAATTGAAGGGTTTTTTTCACTTTTGCCACGCGATTTTGTTCAGCTGAAAATAAAAATTAGAGAGAAAAAGAAAACTTTCCAATTTAGGCGGAAAAAGATTCTCTCTTTTTTTTTTCAATTTGATTGCCGCTTTTTCTGTCTACATGTTCGTTTTTTGGGTGACGAAGAGATTCTTTTAGGGTTTATGAGTGAATTTTGCAACTGGATTATTTGAATAATTCATGAATTGTAATCTTGCAGCTGTTTGGGGTTTTGATCGCATATTTTGTTGTGTTTCTGTATCTGTAATTGCATGATCAGATAATTGTGTATTATCGTTTTTAAAATGATCATCCTATTCATTGTGTTTATTAACCCCCTTTTTCTGATAACATGAACTTGCAGATAATATCTGTTGATCATGGGTTTCAATTCGGTCTATAGGAGCTTGCAGGATATATTTCCACAGGTATTTGCTCTTTACCTTTTTAAAAGTTGAGAATGTAATTGAATTATGATAATCTATTGTTTAATTTAAGTATAATAATCGCCACCCTGTGATCTGGTGTTATTATATTGTATTCTAGATGAGAATTTTGAATTGTGGGATTGAATCGATATTCAAATATTTAATTAATTAAAAAAAGAAAGATTATTCAGTGTTGGAGATTCTAGCTGAGTATTAAACACAAAATAGCTGCGTGTTTTCGGATGAATGAATAGCGTTATATGCTGTGGTTTTCACCTAAAAATCCTTAGAGGACACTACTAATTTCACCTGAACAATTTCGGATATTTAGTTATTTAACACTATGTGATTGGTAAAAAAGTATATAGTCTTCAAATTTTCAGAAACCAACACTGGTAGTTTCCATATACATGAGAACAAGCTTGAAAGCATTTTTTGAGACTATACTTACCAAATTCCAGAGTATTTTTGTGTGTATTAATATCCGTATGCGATCAGCATGTAAGCATCACTCTCTCCTGATTCCAAAATGAATGTTCTGTTTCATCATTTTGCAATATGCAGGTTGATTCCAGAATACTGAGGGCTGTGGCTATTGAACATCCAAAGGATGCCGATCAAGCTGCTGAAATTGTTCTTACTGAAATTATTCCTTTTATTCCAAAAAGCAACAACCCTCCTGCTACTCCTCCACAGGATAATGGCCCTGGAGTGCCAATAAATTTGCAAGGTGCATTTACTTGTTATGTGCATTCATTTCTCTATAGTTGAACTGGTTTCCTAATAAACTTCTTATGATGTGCTCAATTTGCAGTTGAACGGGAGGAGGAAGGGAATAAGTTGAAACATCGTCGGCGTGTTGATGTTAAAGATGTTGGGCCTTCTTTTGCTTCACCTTCTATACCTGTAGAAATAACCAATACGGCTGGAAACTATGTTTGTGTTAATGATGCAGGGTTTTCTTCTGCTCCACAATTGATGCCCATACAAATTACTAAAACTGTTGATTGTTCTAGTACACCAGATCTGAATGTGTCTCTGGATGTTGTCAGCAATTCAAATGATGGTACTGCTAGAGTTCTTGGGCGAAATCAAATTCTGGATCTAAATGTTCTTTGGAATGGTGAAGATAACTTTACTGGAGAGACCTCAAGTAAGACAGCTAAGAAGGATACATCAAATGGTTTTAGGCAGGATGCTTATGAAAATTGGGAGTGGGGACAAGTTGATGTAGATGCTGACAGCGAAAATCTGATTTCTGCTGGGGTGTGTCAACAGATTGAACGTGACGTTATCAAGGAGTCAGTTTCCTTGGATGATAATGGTAATGCAAATGCGAACATTCTGACTGGAGAATTGATGGGTTTTGTTAGTAGTGCTGCTACTATTTCTACTGAAAACCTCTTGCTGGACAAATGTGAAACTGCCTTGATTGACAAAGATGCTGAGGGTCAAGCTGTTTGTCATGTTCAAGGAGATACAGTTAATGATGATCTAGAGAATGTTTCTGCATCTTCAAAGCAAGATTTTCTTGCAATTGAAAGTAATGGTGCTGTTGATGAAATTCATCAGAATAATAAAACTGTCCAATCTAGTCAAATATGCAGGATTGATGTGCTTGAGGAGATAATTGATGAAGCAAAAACTAACAAGGTATTTTAACCGCTGCATATTATATTGAATGTTATAGTCATTGCTAGTAGCTTCATAAAGATAAATGGCTTGGATTGTGAAAGTAATGTCATTGCTACACCGAATGACGTCTAGCAATTTATAATTGTTAAATGGAAGGTTTAGTTATATGGTAATATGTGAATATTAAGAGTTTAGAATAATGTAATAACAATTTGCTAGATGAAATCTGTTAAGAACTTCTTACTTTATATTAATATTTTATTTGACATTGATAATGATGCAGAAAACTTTGTTTTCATCAATGGAATCTCTTATGAACTTAATGAGAGAAGTGGAGCTTCAGGAGAAATCTGCAAAGGAGGCGAATATGGAAGCTGCTACAGGAGGCTGCGATATTCTTGCTAGGGTGGAAGAATATCAAACAATGCTGGAACATGCCAAAGAAGCAAATGACATGGTTGTACACAATAAGAATAATTGTTGATCTAAAAAGTTACTAAATGTTTGATGCTGCTGTGTTAATTAACACATTTTTTACCCCAAGTATTCTTTTTGCAGCATGCAGGAGAAGTTTATGGAGAAAAGGCAATTCTTGCAACTGAACTTAGGGAACTTCAATCTCGTCTGCTCGGTTTGTCTGAAGAGAGGGACAAGTCTCTTGCCATTCTTGATGAGGTTGTTTACAATTTAACTTGTTTAGTTGAAAATTGTTCTTCAAACATTTTCCCCATATGTCCATGCAATAATCGATTGGATTACTTTACTTGATATCAAAGGAATAAAATTACTAGCTTCTTATTTTGGTTCATCTCCTCGGTGTGCTTCCAGATGTGCCAAAATCTTGAATCACGACTAGCTGCAGCAGAGGAATTGAGGAAAGCAGCTGAGCATGAAAAGCTGCAAAAGGAGGAATCTGCAAGAAAGCTTCTTGCTGAACAGGAAGAGGAGATGAATAAGGTAGCACTGGAGTCCTTAAGGCTACAAAAGGAGGCAGAGGAGAATTCAAAGGTTTGTGCTTTCCCTGCTATACCATTTATTTCATTATTTCATTGAGGAATATATTTCTAATCTTTATAGTGTTTCGTTTCTTGCTTTTTCTTCTTGGCAGTTACGGGAGTTCCTGATGGACCGTGGGCGGGTCGTTGATGTCTTGCAGTAAGTGTTTTCAGGCTTCTTTTTTAAATTTGTATTTTCCTGCTTGTTTCCGTTATCTTATTCTCTTTGCTGTCAATTATCAATTAATCTCAAAAACTTGCTGTTGGTTTTTTTAAAAAAATGCTAGAAATGGTTGTTAACCTTTTCTACATTGTTTTAGTTTTGGTTATGAGTTGATAATTTTCAAACCAATGGTATGTGTGCATATTCTTGACTTTGTTAATTATGATTTTCTTAAAAACTTCCTATCCTGATGTTATTTTATCTTTTACTTGTTTACTCTGCAGAGGAGAAATATCTGTTATTTGTCAGGACATTAGGCTTCTAAAAGAGAAATTTGATGCAAATCTTCCTTTGAGCCAATCCTTCACCTCAAAGGAGACCAGTTGCATCTTAGCATCTTCAGGTTCATCCCACAAAACCTCGGCGGCATCGGAAGCTGGTTCTGTGCTCAGTGATTCGACTGAACTACTGAAGACTAGTCCAGCTGCCTCAGTTGCAAGCCTTTCTTCTAAGAAAAGTTGGCATGATGATGAGGGGAAGAAGGAGGAGGAGGAGAAGGTGGATATGGAGAAGGAAAAGGAACATGAAAAGTTAAAGGAGAAACTGAAGTTGAAGTTGAAGGAGAGGGAGATGGAAAAATTCAAAGCTAATGATGACAACAAGGATCTTGTTGATGATGGGTGGGATATTTTTGAGTGGTAGTTATGTTAGGTATTTTGCTTATATCTTCTATTTCAAATATGAGTAGCGGTGGTAGGTAGTAGTAAATAGCTAGTAACTTGAAAAGTTCAACTCTTTAATCTTTCTGCAATTTTGTACAGAAAACATAATTAGGTGAATTTTTCTTATACCCGGTTTCTTACTTTTGGTTATCACTTATCAGATGTGCAATAATTTTATATTTTTTTGTTTACTATCTTATTGAACATATATTATTGCAGGAATTGAAAAATTTTAACTATCGAATTAATACTAATTAAAAAGGAAAAGGAAAACTTGATGCGGTTTTTTTTTTTCCCCCCAAAACAACATAGTGAAATGTAATTGGTCAATAACAATACATTTCTTGGTAAATGAACATTAAAACATCTTTGATTAGAAGTAATCATGAGTGCATCTGATAAATTGTATAATAATGAGATTGCTAGTAATGTAGGTACCTCTATAAATATCATCACTTTTTATATTATGAGTAGTGTTATAATATATTGTAGTGTTCAAAAGATTATCACTTTCTAAATAAACTTTTTTGTAGAATTTGGGATGCTTGATGTAACAGTCTCAATGCCATCATGCTCTGTAGGATATTAGGGAAAATTCAGAGATATGTAAAGTAATAAAAAAAATTAATCACTGTTTAATTTATAATTTTTATCATGTATAAATTTTATATATTTAATTTAAAGATAATTAGATTTTCATTTTCTCCCTTTAAAGGAGTTTGAATTGGATAACACAGATTAATACCTAAAGATAAGAATTATTAGGAATGTGAATTATCATTAATGTAGTTCAATCAAACAAATTAATATTGAGTCTAAATAATTTAATTTAGTATTATCTCTAATCCAAATAAAGGACCCCTACAAGTGATTTGTGTGTCCAAAGAACAAGAAGGTGTTTTCAAAGGCATTGATGAATGTTATTGTCTTCCTATTATTGTTACTTTATGTCATGTTTGGATGCCATCATATTCCAAGTGAATGAATGACACTGCCCACTTGTGGAACCTAATTGGAACATGACTGAAAACCCATTATGTTAGCATCATCATATGTTGTAAAGTGTAAACCAATATTAACATTAACTACCCCCCCCCCCCCCCCCCCACCCTAGAAAAAGTGATGCCCTATTCTTAGCTTCATTTTGGAATTGAAAAGCTTGTATAATATATGGTTTTTGTTCTTTTTCATTGCCACATTGAAATTTTAACACAACAAAATGAAGATTCCATGCTATCCAGAAGTAAGATAAAATGCACTTCAATCCAATATCTTAACTTTTAGTGTCAGGAAATGGTTGGTGATCCATTGATTTAAAATTTTTAAACTCTCACTTTGGAATTTGGAGGTTGCTTATAATAATGCATGGTTGATTCCGGAACTGGTTTTTGTTTTCATTTTTTTGTTTCTTTAATTTCATTAAGATAATTATATATTAAGAGCAAACTCTTTGTTAACTTGAAAGAAAAATCACCAAATTTCAATCATATTTGTCCACCAAATTTGCACATTGCAACTATTGATTCAATAGCAATAATTAAAAGCTAATATTAAACAAAAAATACTAAACAAAACTGAGAATCAAGGGCTTAGTTGATGAAGTCATAATATAAAGGAATATAATCTTCATCTTCAATTTTGAATTATTTACAATACAATGCTTGTTCATAGCTTACACATTTCACTATGAATCTTGCTCTTAAGCTCCTACTTTAATTTCTTTACCTACCCTACAACCTAACATATATAAAACCTTGTTAGTATTGATTATCTTACTAGTACTACCACCCCCAAAACTTATACTTAATTTCCATAAGGTACAATAATACAACAATACAATTTCATCACTACTACTTATCTCAAAGTATATGGTTAGTAATCACAAATTGGAACCCCAAATTCAGCTTCACCACAAATTGAAGAATTCTAAATCAATAGATCCACCTCTACATCTTGATCTAAATTTCTAAGAGAATAAAATTATAGATATTCTAAAATATGTACTCTTTTCTTAGTCCAAACTTAACCGATGTGGGACTTGACATTCCGCGAGCAGAGCCGGCGAGATTGGGAGAGTTTAGTCATGCCAACACAAGAGCAAGACAGTGCATCTCCAAATTATGTAAAGCCTTGTCCTTTGTTGCCTAACTTGTTTGGAACACCTCTCCCATGAACGAATCTTGGAGCTTCTAACAGAGTATACATTAGCTGCCATTGTTTGAATTGTTGGTTTTGTGAAGAAAATGAGAGAAGTTGAATGAATGAATGAATGAGTGAAGAAGCTATAATGTATGTATGGTATGAATAATAATTGTACTAGGGCAATGTATTTATAATAGTGGGAACTAAGAAGAGAGTTGAAGATATGATATGATGAATAAAGGAAGAAAATTTGTGGTGTGTGAGATTGTTGTTGTGGGGCCCAAATGGTTTGGAGAAATTGGACATGTCCCATTGTCCACCTAAGATGACAAAGTCACAGGCATGAAGGTTGTCCCCTTTGCCAAACACGCCTTTGAGAGTGACTTGTCATCCACTACTACTGATTAAGGGCCTTACCCTTGTTTCCTCCACCATTCTTAATGCTATCCATTTTTTATGCCTATTTTTCTATTTTTATACATCTTTATCTTCCATTTTCTATTCTCTTCATTTGTTAAGTAATCTTAATATGTATTATTGAAGCCCAATATGCTCTGTGCACAAAAAAAAATCATTAAATCAATTATCAATATAAATACATGTTATAATACGAAATATATATAAATACATAGTGATATTTTTTATTAGTAGTCAAGATATAAAAATGACAATAATAAACTATATATGATTGTAAATTAGTATTAAATCTTAATTTGTTTAATAATTGAATTTCTTAATTATAAGTTTATTAAAAGTTTTATATCGTTAGAGAGTATGAATGTATGATCATAATAGTCTTTAGAAATGTTAAGTAACTTTTAGTTTTTAAACTAAGTTTTAGGGTAAAATTAAACTATGAATCCACTCATTTTTTTAAAAATGAGGTATATATATATATATATATATATATAAAGTCTTTAACGAAAATCAACCAGATTCTAACAAAGTTTATCACTTTCTAACAACACAATTTTTTTATAATATTTCTCCCCCGCCCCCTTTCTCTCTCTCTAGTATGACTAGATCAATACACCAAAGGACGTCTTAACTAAAAATAAATAGCCCAATAATAAAGTGATAATGTATAATAGTATACATTGTTTAAAATTATCATAAGTTGGTTGCTAATAAAGACATATCCTAATGGAGTAATGGTAGTTATGCAAAAGGGTCTAATCATATTGGTGATTAGTTATAGACCAAATAAAATAATAGCAAACCAAAAGGTGGATAAATGAACTAAATAATAATCATTATCATATGATAATATAAGAGTTTACTTTTTATACACAGAGAATGTGAAATGTTTTATATAATTATATAATTATATTTGTTTTTTTTATGATTATTCACACAATCAATATAAAAAATAATTATTTTTACTAATTTAATATTATGTTATTAAATATACGTATAAAATTATTTTATACTCATAGTGTATCAAAATAAATTTATAATATAATCTGAAAAACAAATTCTAAATGGAGCTATAGCTTCAATAACATGTGGCATTTTTTAGGGAGAAAGTGGGTTTCTAGTTTCTAGTTTCTACTATGATGAAAGTTCAAGAATGAAGTTATGGTTTGATATAAATCACATGACAAAACTTCCAACATTATTCTGATTGGAAGAAAGCTGACTCATGTACACGATGCTCGGAGATTTTGGACATTTCCCTTTGTCATGTTACATAAATTCCTTTACACACCTACAAGACACTAAATGACCTAAAACTCCATATGACGTTTCAATTCCTTTTATTTCTTTAATTAAAAAAAAAAACAAATTTAAACAATAATGTGATCAACAGACTATTAACCTAATAGACATATTAATCCTTTTTTTGTCTATTGAATATGTAAAATTAAATAATAACAAATGTTAGGTTAGTCAAGATAGTAAATACTTTAATTCAAACTAAAAAAATCTTAAGTTATATATATATATATATATGGTTATACAAATGACATTTCAAGAATATAAATTTGTGTATTATAATTTTTTCAATCCTTGTTATATATAGATAGTGTATTAATAGGCCGATAATAATAAAAAATTTAAAATTATTCAAATGTTTTATTTTATAAATATATATAATAAATAATATTTTAAAAAGATAATTCTGATATTAATTTATTTTTATATTTTTTTTATATAATAGAAGATAGATGATACGATATGATATAATAATAGATAGATAATAGATTATAGATATGTTGGTTAATAGAAGCTACATCTATGGCTAGATCATTCTATTGCCATTAGATTATTTTTTTGTAATTCCACTACTCTAACAAAATTTCTTTAATTATTTAATTACCATTAAATTTTATTGGTATAAATAGACACTGAGTTTGTGATAATTAAATAATTAATATCATACATACATTTGTGTATAACACTAGCACGTAGACTTGGACAAAACTATCTAGTAGATTTGTATAGGACAATACACATGCATCCAAAAATAATCTTCTGTCTATTTATTCGACATATTTTCTCCACATACACATAACATATCTCTTTATAACTTTACGAAAAATTTTGAACCTCTCATATTCAAAATGAACATGACAAAATCGTATATTCATATTATATATCAATCTCCCATATATATATAGAGAGAATGTTTATCATCATTTTAACTTTGTATTTTCTGAAAACAAAAATAAATAAACTATATTATAAACATGTTCAATGATAAAATCATTAAAATAACTTCAAAAAAACTTCTTTTTTTTTAAAAAAAAATCCCATCAATTAGGAAGATAAGTTTGAGGGTCAAATGAATGTGTGGAGTGAAAATTAAGTTATGGCTACAGATTCAATTGATCGAAACATTGATGAATTGATGATGTTGAGAAGACAGAAAACACAAGATGCTTTTCCACAACAAACACAATGATTCAATGCAAATGAAACAACTAACTTTGAAGGTTCAAAGGGGTTGCCCCCCAATGGAAGCCATAGTCACGTGCTGTGTGATATAAGTGCATAACAATTTCCTTATCATGCTCATCGACGTGACATGCCCACCCTTTATCTCTGCCGGCACACCCATCATCAACAAACTCAAACTTATAAAGAAGTAAATAATCCACATCAATTTCTCCATCAATAACATTCAATTAATTAATGTTGTTGTTACTAGAGTTTGAAGAAGTTTCATGGTAAAAACCTAAATATAAAGTATGGACATTTTGCTGAGTTACGGTGTTTGCGTGTCAGATATATTTCGGACACTATATTTATTGATATTTGTCTGATACGCGTGTTTGTTGTGTTTAACTGTGTCTTAATAATAAAAAATAAAAAAAATTCGCTGGATACACTTAAACACATCTAAATACCATCGTGTATGTATCAACGTGTCTTTTCTTATTGTTAACATGTATTCTTGAAATAAATTTAAAAATAATATATATTGTTATTTATTAAAATAAAAAATATTTTAAATACTTTATATAATTAAAAAATTAATTTATATTTTAATATTAATAAAATATTAAAATATCATTACGATTTATCTAAAAAATACTTGATATATATATATATATATATATATATATATATATATATGCAATTTATCTAAAAAATATTAAAATATCATTACGATTTATCTAAAAAATACTTCATATATATATATATCCTACGAAAAGTTAAAAGTTTTAAGTATCTTGGGTACATCATACAGGATAATGAAGAGATTGAACATGATACAAATCATAGGATCCAAGCAGGTTGGTCAAAATGGCAGAGTGCATCTGATTTTATTTGCGACAAAAAAGTGCATCTAAAACTTAAAGGTAAATTCTATCGCACCGCTATAAGACCGGCTATGCTGTATGGTACAGAGTGTTGGGCGGCTAAAGGGGAACACGAACATAAGTTGAGTGTGGTAGAGATGAAGATGTTGATATGGATGAGTAGTCATACGCGATTGGATAAAATAAGGAACGAAGATATAAGGGAGAGAGTTGGAGTAGCACCAATTGTAGAAAAGATGGTTGAATCGCATTTCAGGTGGTTTGGACATGTGAGAAGAAGACCGATAGAACATCCAGTCAGGATGGTGGATAGGATGGAAGATAGACAAAGGGCGAAAGGCAGAGAAAGACCTAAGAAGACCATCTATGAGGTGGTCAAACGAGATCTACATGTAAACGGTCTCTTTGTAGACATGATACATGACAGAGCACAATAACATCGTTTGATTCATGTAGCTGATCCCACTTAATAGGATAAGACTTTATTATTATTGTTGTTGTTGTATATGCATATCCTCGTGTCTTATAAAATTTTAAAATTCGTGTGTCGATGTATTTCATGTCGTATTATGTTCGTACCAATGTCCTTGTATCATAGATAAAGACCCTTTAACAAATTAAAAAGAAACATTATTTCTTTATTTCTTTATTTATTTTTCTTCCATGCCATTTATTATTAAGGTAAATTTTGCCGGAAGTACTTGTAAGATGTAGAAGTCTGCTCCTAAAAGGTTCCTACTGTGAGAAATTATTGGGATAGTAATTTTTAGTATTTTTAGTTATTATTAGATTATTATAAATATTAATTATATTTAATAAATAAATTTTATTAATTTATTGTTGGATGATAGGATGAGATTTGTTTCGGGGTTTATCTAAAATCGGATAGTGATTGGGCTTGTTTGTGAGGTTCAAGCGTTAGAGGAGGGTGGTTTTTGATTTGGTTTACGTCTGAAATTGCTGTTCGAGTTGTGTATGTGAACAAATGGAGGATGATACTTACAAAGATACTCCGATGTCTAAGTTAGTAAGGGATTAAACAGGTTTTAAATGTATTGGACCTAGTTTTATTTAAGTGCTTCAATGTATTTATAGGTGATAGACTAATAACTATCGTTGAGGTAGTTTCACTTCTGATGATGAATAATCGCTCTTTTATCTTGAAATTGTTAAAATCTCTTTTTTAAAAGTGAGTGAAAATTTTTAGAGAATAATTATTTATTTAACTCTGTTAACTTATGTTAAATCCGACCTCTTTAAAAGAATCGGTCAAATAATAAAGACTAAACCTTTAGCTTAAACCTTTTTATCATAGTTAGACCTAGCCATAACAATGAACCAGAATATGAACAAATTCTAACTAAATAAATAGCATTTTCCTACTAATTAGTAGACTATAACATCCCTATAGAATTTCCATATGTGCGTTTATATTAGTAAGTGGAAACTGCTCATTACTTTAGTGTATGTCCACTATTTCTATAATTTTTTGTGAATTGTATACAATTATTGTTTTTACTTTAATAGAAGTCTTGATTGTAAATAATGATGAAAGCTCGTGCAGTTTGTTTTCGGATAAAGTTAATAATTAAAAATTATTAAATAATTTAATAAATTTAATTAAATTATTATCTAATAATATTTAATTATTAATTTCGTTCAACACAATTACAGGTGTACATGATATCACATCAAAAGAAATAAATGAAAACGTGGCATATATATATAACTTGATTATTTTGTTTAGTCGACGTAAATATATAGGGTATTATTTCATGGTCTTTGTAATTTTTTATTTTTTATTTTTTAATTTCTGTTCAATATTATGTATTTGTTATCTACTGTATCATTTTAGTATATATATCTTTAAAATACTTATAGTCTTTTATAAATTTTTGCTTCTTACAGCATAACTATTTTAAGAATATTTTATTGGTCCTATAAATATCCTAATTAAACAATCTTAGTTAAAAAGAGGCTAAAATCGTATTATATTAATCAAAATTCAGAGATCACCAAAAGATTTTGTGTAAAAAATAAAAAAGTAAACGGAAGAAAAGACCAAAATTACGTAAACCATTTTTATAAGAATTAATAACATATATAAACCACTAATAAGATCGATAACTATGAAAGTCTCTTCTACATTAGTTTATGTCAAAATTAATAGAAATTTAAATATGGAATGAAATTATCAAATAATTTAGATAATGAATATAAAAAATATAAAAAATCTAATAATAAAAATTAGATGCCAACCTTAAAAAAAGTGATTGTGGAAGATATTAAAAAAAATCTAATAATAAAAACCTAATAAATCGATGACTAATCTGTCGCAAATCTAAACTTTGTTTAAGGATTTACTACTGGCTAATGGGTTACTGCATGCATATGGCGGGATTCAAATTTTCGACACTTGCTAAAACAGACGAATGAGCTGACTACTCGACTAACCCAAATTGGTTGTTATTACCCTCCTTTTATTGAAGAAAGAGTTGAATTAATTAGTTATTCAATAACAAGTAAAAAAAAATAGTAGTAATAGATACTTTCTATTTGATGATAGAAACAAAAAAAAAGACTCTTTCAAATGATGGATCAATAAAAATTCACTTATTTCAATAACAAAAAAAATTCTGACTTATATTAAGAGCGAAATTGGCTAAAGAAATGAGTCATAATTATTATGGAGAATCCACATGGTCAAACCTGTAGTTATTCTAGGTACTATCGCCTGTAACGTAGGTTTAGCAGTTTTAGAATCATCAATAATTAAGAACCCGTGGATCTATTTGGAAATCCTTTGAAAATATTGTCAGAATGATAATTTTTTTTTAATTTTAAATATTTCGTACAGTACCCAATAAGTTAGTGGGCTTTTTTTAATGGTTTCGATACCCGCGGAATTATTAACAGTATCCTTTTGGAGAATGTTAATAAATTTCAAAATCCATTTCGTCGTCCAGTATCAACAACCATTTTTTTATTGATACTGCAGTAGTTTTTTGGTTGGGTGTTAGAGCAACATTATGTATTGAGAAATTCTTAACTTTAGATCTCTTTTAAATTGGTTCACTTGTGAATTAAAATCTCATATATATTGGGTATCTAGGGAGATTTTACTTTGAAAGGACTAATTCCTAGATACATCTTTCAACTTACTTTTAGTATGTAGATTTTTTCTAAATTTTTCTAAAGATAAAGATTCAAATTTCATTTTTTATCTTTTTTTTCTTTTTTATAAATAAACCTTTCTTTCTCTTTGTCTCAAGTCCATAGCTCTTTTCAATTAAAAGATACCTTATATTGATAATACACATTCCAGTTGATCGAGTCTAATTCTAATAATTTTGTTTCGAAGCAAAGATATCCACGGGGCGATTTGTCCTATTTAGATATTCATAAAAACAAAATTTATCAAATCAAATCAAAACATTCGTTTATTTTGTTTGATATGCAGTAAATTTAAATTCATATGACATGACCTAATTAAATAAATAAGAATTTTTGTCTTTTATTACAAAAGCATTAGTTTTTTTTGAACTAATTTCTTTTTTTTTTACATTAAACAGATATCTATGTTTGACAAAATTTTGAAAAAAAGTGTTATAATATTCAAAGTTTTACTTTAGGTAGAAAGATAAAAAAAAAAAGAAATAAAAAATGACTAATTAATCAAATAAAAGAACTATTTGTTTTACAGAACAGAAGATATGTCTTTCACATGACTTGTAGCAATAAAAAAACTATATAAGTTGCATGATCATTCCAAAGAAACGCACCTTAAGATAAAAAAAATCTAAAAAACTCTTTGAAAAAAGAGAAGTTTTTGTACAGCATTAAAAGCTTATTCATTAGGGCAATCAAATTTCTACGAAAAATGCAAAAAAATATATATAAAAAATACAGGAAAATTGAAACTCCTGTTTTTCTTTAGATCTAATTGTTTCACTCCGATAGTATCATAAAATAAATGCATTTTAATACTATTAAGTTAAGTGAAATAAAAAAGATGGAATCCGTATTAGACCACTTCACTTATTTTAGTGGATCTTACGAAGTCCAGTCTCCGCATTGAATTTCATCAAATACTAACAAGTCTGAATAGGTACCAGTTAAGTTATGCAATTTTTGTTATTTCATTCGTTATACGAAAGAGTAGGTCGAAAAACTATATAATATATATAATACAAGTATATATGTAAGAAAATGGACTCAATTTTGTTTTATGGAGTTACACAACTATCTATTGTAAAAAACTCATTTCTTATTTATAAATGCTCAATATCTAAGTAGGCTTTCTTAAATTGATAGTGTTTTCTAGGTCATCTCAGACTTTGATATTTTTGTCCAATCAATACTTTTTAACATACATTTACATATTAAATTAAAG
Source organism: Arachis stenosperma (assembly GCF_014773155.1). Classification (NCBI taxonomy): domain Eukaryota; kingdom Viridiplantae; phylum Streptophyta; class Magnoliopsida; order Fabales; family Fabaceae; genus Arachis; species Arachis stenosperma. The sequence continues at coordinate 114,846,168 of NC_080378.1, forward strand.
GATTTACTTATTATTAATGGAATTTAACCCCTAATTTTTTTTAGATTTACTTGTTTTATTCCGATAGTATCATAAATCGAGTCAATGCATAGAAAATGAATATCCTTTTATCGAGCATAATGATGTGAATCGAGTTTTAATGAGTTTAAATATGCAATGTTAAGCTGTTTCGCTTTTTCGGTCTGAAAAATGCATTGTGAAAACGGAATTGGTGTTATTTTTTTTCTTTTTATTCCAAATACCTCATTATTATTATTATTATTATTATTATTATTATTATTGTGATAATACCTTGTTATATAATTGAGTTGATGTGGAAATATTATAGTGCAAGTCATATATAAAGGTGATGATTACTGATCAGATTGAAGGACCTAGGCCCACATGAGTTTGACTGTTGGTCCAAAACTAGACATAGTGGGCTTTATTGGGCCCAGCCCAATGAGTTATCTGGTTATATGAATTACACGTGTGCCTGCGTTTGATGACTTGTCTATCATGTGGGACCCAGCCCACGTGCATTAACTCTTGTGATTTTGTACCTATGACTATTACTATTATTTTATTATATACCGACTTCTACTACAGAAACAATAAAATAAAAAATTGAAAATTAAAAACGTTCATGCAAAACCAAAACTATTTTATTTCAAGTAATGGGAGAAACAATTAAGTATAATAATTCATGTAGAATACATGAATAATCATGATTGGATAATAGAGTAACAAATTTTATACCATATATTATTATATTTAAAGTAAATCTTGAAAATATTTGCACCAAAACAAAATCTTATGCAAATTTGAAGCCAATATATTGATCAATCAAGATATACTTGTCATTAATAAATAATTATTTATTTTCATTCTTATGATGCTAATATTTGAACTTGTTACGTCCTTAAAAAATTGGTATGATAAGTTACAAGCTAAATAAAATTTGTTTTTATTTTTGAAGATTTTTTGTGCTTAAAAGTAGCTATCATGCCTTTTATTTTTGGAGCAACAAGCATTCTTTGATATCCTTGTCTTAATAGAAATTGAAGTAAAAAAGAAAAAGAAAGAAGAGATAAGATGTTTGTGGTTGAAGTGTGTGACTATATGTACCCTACATGCCGGATCAAACTTCAACGGTTGTATGCTAAAGTTTCAACTTTGATCACTTCCAATATTATTATTGTATCAAAAAAGATTGTCTTCATTGAACACTAAGATTGATAGATAGCTATGAAAAAACACCATTTTCTTTAGACACAACAAAGCAAAACAAAAATAATTGAGTGCACTAATTCATGTAACCATGATGCTGTCCATGCCTTCATTCAAATTGGTCTTAGATATCTAAGGAAAATTTGTGAGGGATTATGATGCCACATTGCCACTATAAGAAATATCATGAGACATTATTTGATCATAAAGTAAGTTATGATTTTTGTTAATGTTATAAGTGTGAAGAGTAGGTATAAAATTAGTCTCACATTGAAAAAAACAAAAAAAAAGCGAATAGTTTATAAAATGAAAAATCCCTTAATTAATTATCTTAAGATTTTCAATTAGACATAATATTTTCTCATAGGTATTAAAAAAAAAACAGACATAAAAAAGATATTAGGGAAGAAAAAAGTTCCTAAAATGTTCACCATGTCAAGTTATTTTTAATTTTGTTAACCTAACAATATATAATTATATATTTAATCTATCAAAGCTAATTTATACATTGATTCCATAAAAAAAAAAAATTAAAAGTTGACTATTTTTATCCATGGAAATAAACTACTGTATGTTCTTGATAGCAAGGACATAAATACATACATAATTTTATATGAAATTATTTTACATTGACACTGAACAAATTAAATCCATAAATAAAAAAATAAACAAGATAAACCATAATGAAATTGATGATTATTTTCCATGGAATAATCAACAAGTTCAAATAATACCCAGATTTTCTTTGATGGGAATTATTAATTAATAAATTAAGGACATAATTTTGATTCATTATCAAATTAAACAGATACAGAAACATGGAAGACAACATATTTATCTAAAACATTAGGATGTCTTCATTATCATCACTGCCAATTATTTGCATTTGAAGTAACTAGAAACCTTTTGGAACCAACCCCAATGCCTTCTGAATGTCCATCTGTCAAGTAAGAAAAACAACTTATGTAAATTATTTTCACATGGTAATTTACATATATAATATATGATTTTGTTAGTACAAAATTTCATCTAATCATAAGCTTCTTCATATAGATTTTTTGATACAGCAGGCAATTGTATCAAATACTTTGGTTAATATATAGTCATTTGTAATTAAGTTTAGTAAAGTTTTTAACTTCATAAAAAAATAAAAAATAAAAAATAAAAAACACCTACAATATTACCATGTAATCATGTGTAAACATACATCTATATACTATATAGTTACGTGTATGCATATTTTTCCATAAATATGCTAACAAATATCAATATTCAATTCTAATATATAAGATAACAAAAAATATATATCTATACAAAAAATCAACTATTATATATTTGTATGTAAATATATGTATATATGTGTTATTTTATACATATTTAATATATAATTTATACAAGTGATTGATTTAGTTGGTAATATTTTGTATATAATTAATAAAATAATATAATATAATATATAAGATAATGAGAGGAAATATATATACTTCAAGGGCAAGTGGTGGGGTGGTAGGGCTATAACGCCTGAGAACTTGGCCATCTTCATCAACTAAGAACTTTGTGAAATTCCATTTAATTCTTGATGATCCCATGCTTCCTGTTTTCTGTGATTTCAAGAATTTATATATTGGTTCTGTCTCTGCTCCATTCACACGCACCTACACATACATATATATTAAAAAAATTAATTAATTCAATTCTTAATCAATAGGCTTATTGTTATAAGATTAAGAGAAAATTCCACTCCCCTCTTCTGTGAGATGCTAAAATGATATTTCCCTCCTTTCTATTTTATAAATGTACATTTCCCTCTCTTCTAACTTTTAAAAAATCTCATTTTTAATCCATTTTAAACTTTTTGTGTTAACTAATGTTAACTTTATCCATTTTTTAAGAAAAAAATATTTTTTAAAAAAATATTCATTAGCAAAAATTTTATTTTTTATTATTAAATTTTGCTTAATAAAATATTTTTTAATAAATTATTTTTTTATTGATTAAATTATATTTTTAAAAAATTTAATAATTATATTATTTTTTTAAATACTCTTTAATAATTTTTTAATTATTAAATTATAATTTTACCAAAATTTTTGTTAACAATTTGTTTATATTTTACTATTAATTTTTCGATATCTATATATTATTTTAACATTAAATAAAAAATTTTAGTAAGATTATTTTTCAATATCAATAAATATTAATTGTTATACATATTACCAGTGGTAATATTTTTTATTTAATATTAAAATAATATATATTAATATAAAAAATTAATAGTAAATATAAAAATAATTGTTAACAAAAATTTTAGTAAAATTATAATTTAATAATTAAAAAATTATTGAAAAATAGGTATCTTAGAAAAAAATAATTTAATTATTAATTTTTTTAAAAATATTTCGTTAAAAATACAATTTAATTAATAAAAGAATAATTTATTAATGGATATTTTGGTAAGCAAAATTTAATGATAAAAAATAAAATTTTTGTTAATGGATATTTTTTCAAAAAATAATTTTTTTTCATAAAAAATGGATAAAGTTAACATTATTAACACAAAAAATTTAAAATGGATTAAAGAGGAGGTTTTTTAAAAGTTAGAAGGGAGGAAAATGTACATTTATAAAATAGAGGGGAGGGGAGTGACATTTTAGCATCTCGCAGGAGAGGGAAGTGGCATTTTCTCTAAGATTAATTATATTGTAGTATTAAGGCTATTATGTTACATACCTTGCCTAAAATGGGAAAAGTAGCCTTATATCTTTCACAAGCAAAGGCTTCAGCTTCCTGGCTGGTTCCAGGCTCTTTATTCAAAAATTGATTGCATGGAAATGCCAATATCTCAAAACCTAACACATTATTTATTTAACAAATAAAATTTTTTCATCAGTAATTTTTCTCTCTTTTTTTGCTACACTAATTAATAATATAATTTGGTTGAAAAATGTATTATTGGTAACATAAATACCTTTGTCCTTGTATCTACTATGAAGCTGAGTTAACTGGGTATAATTTGCATTACCCAATGCACTGTTTAAAAAAAATGAAACGAGTTAACTGCAAATAATAATAATAATGATAATAATAACAACAAATTTGTTATAAGGAAAAGAGAATAACCATTTTGATGCAACATTAACTATAAGAAGAACTTTTCCTTTGAAGACCTTCAGGTTCATTTCTCTGCCCTTGGAATCCTGTGTGAAACAACACAAATATTAACTCTCTTAACAAATTTCCCACATAATTTTTTTTATTGCAATTTCTAATTTCTAATTAATATAATTATTAGCAATTATAACAATGATAAAAGGGCAAGTTAACATGCAAAATAATGATAATCCCATTATTTCAACTGAGACATTGAGATTAAAAACATTATACTATAACAACCTTCACTGTGAATTCATGGATTGATCTTGCTGTGACTTGTTGTGATTGAGAACCACCCATTATTTCTCTTTACCTTTTTCTTCAAGATGCAAATAACAATTTTCCTTAGCCTTGATTTCAATGCCAAAACTTTGTTCTTTCTCTTATTTATTTATTTATTTAATCTCAACTCTTCAATGTGATTCAATGATTTGGCTGCACAGCTTTTGAATCTGTTTGATTAAACTAATAAAACCAAACAACTATACAATTTTTTTTTTTTTTTGGTTCTTAGTGTAATCGTTTTCTTACACGATTACAACTAAGATGTTTCTTCGTTATTGAAAGCATGTTTGTTTAAGTAATTTTCCTTGTTAAGTCACACCCTGGAATCATAACGTGGTTCTCTTGACCTTTTTAATTTTAGCTTTTTTATTGTTAAATTTTGTTAAGAATTCTAAAAAAAATCTATTTATTGATTTTAACGTGTTTCTATTTATGTTATGTGCTGATTAGTGACTATTATAGGCAAACAACGTGTGCAATGAACCAATTTATAGAAGCATAGATGAAGAGGATGTAAATTACTCAACTAAAAAAAGGAAAGAAATGTATAGGAAAAATAGGAGACCGAAGTAATTTCAACAATTCTTGTGATTAGTTAAATTTTTTTAAATAATTAATTTATGTTTGGAGCATTAACTTGAAATAATCAATTTTGTATGACTTGTATGAAAATGTTGCTTTTGTATAATAAATTACTAGAAAGGTCTAAAACGGTTTATTACTTTATTTATATTATTTAATACATAAGATAGTTGGCATTGATAAAAGTACCATAATATAGCCTTTCTTTTTCCATTATCAAGACCATTATAACTTCTGCTTAATATGATATCATTGTTGGTTCTTTACTCCCCCTTCAGGTAGCTAAACTAAAATATCTTCAAAAGTTGTTTATAATCATAAGCTCTTGTACTTTCTAAATTAGTAAATTACATTGGAAAACATAGTACTTTTAACCGTCTCATTCTTCTTCTAACTATCACACGTTTTCTTGAACATTATAAAATATGACAAAGAAGGTACCCTTAAGTTAAGGATAATTCAGTTGTTGTAATTAAGAATATTTTATATGAAATGGGATGGGCTGTAAAACCTTTTTTGTTTGGTAAAGCTGGGCTAACCAAAGTGATGGGACGGACTGTTAAACCTTTTTTGTTTGGTAAAGTTGGGCTAACCAAAGAGATTAGTTATGTAGATGGGCCTTTTAAATCTTTTTTGTCTCTTTTTGGCAAATGTGGAAGCTTTGGCTAGTTTTTCCAATTGAGTTCAAATTCTTGTAATATCCTCTTATTCTTAGTTGATTATAGTAAATTTTTCTCTTCTGTATTTTGGTATGTGGATATTGTAGTTCATTTTAGGTTGAACAATGTAATCATTATTTTTTATGAAGAAATATTGTAGTTACAAGAAAGGTTATGTTATTTCGACATGCTGATCAAGGCACCAATGACCTACTTCAACTCTCAGAAGGGTGATCAGAGGTTCGCTTAGAGTATAAGCTCCAAGGACTTGTGGGTTAAGGCACCGGCATTAAGAAGGCATGACCATGATGTTTGACTATTGGTGTTTACCCGGTTACAAAAGCTTCTACACTATGTTTGTCTTCTTTATAATTCAATTAGCTGATAAATTTCTTTTGACTGCATTTGATGCTGAGATAAATGTAATTTATTCTGATAAAGTCTATTTTGCTTAATTTCGTTCATCTTTTGTTGCAGCAACATTCCCAAACACAATTATTTTCAGCTTCGACATTGATGAGTGCCAACAACTATTTACACCTCTTAGTTATCAAATCGGCGATACCCTGAAGCCTTTGCTAGATGTTTTTCAAGACCCTTCTCTAAGTTCAAAGATACAAGTTCATCCAGATGGTCAAGTTACATTTTTGGGTTCCGCAATTGAGATGAAAGATTTTCTTTCTCTAGTTGCTGAGTCATACTTTTCACAAATCTCATATGTGGGAGAGAAACAATCTATTCTTGTTCCACACTTCAGTAGATATAATTTTGTTGATTTAGCTTCAACTGCATGCTTGAAATTCTGATTGTTTCTAGAAAAAAAAGGACTACTTATGTTACCAAAAGCATACTATTTTGTAGTTGCACTTGAATGTGTCAACTGTGTTTGTAACATACTACTAATCATTATTTAATGAACCTTCTTTTGATTAGATTTTTCAGTTTGTATCAAGGAACAGACTTTACTGAAATTTCTCTATGGACAGGTTGATCATGAACATGTATGAAGCAGAAACCAGAAGTCATTCCTCCACAATGGAGATTCATTCTACAATAACTGTTCTTTTAAGAATGTATTCAAAACATGATTTCTTTGACAGTTGAACCCTTCTCCTGATTTTTGCTCAATGTTACTCTGAGAAAATTAATTTTTTCCATCTTTCATAGCATTTAAAATGTGTTTTTTCTAACTCTGCTGTTTAAAGATGAACCACTTATTATGTGTAGCTTTCACTTGTGTTACCAAATCAAAAAAGAACAAAAGAAATTGCATAATCTTTCTTATGTAATGGCTAATGTAATATCTTGGTAACGAAATGTATTAAGTTAATGCTTTTCTCTTGATTTACAGTCCTGAGAGAGTTAAAGCCAAGCCATTGAAGAAAAAGAATCGAAAATAAAAAAACCACAATTCCTAGTCATCTTCGGCATGGCCATCAACAACCAAAGGGCTCCCCACCAATCCATTCCTCCGGATACGTAAACGATCTGTTGATAATTTCCACCACACTTGAGGCCTGATTTCGGAAAAACCTGCCATTCCTTTCCAGCCAGACGGTCCAAATAACAGCAAAGAATCCAATAAACCACCTTTTCCTATCCACCTTTCTTGGCGATGTGTTCGTCCAGCTTTCAAAGTGGTGCTTTAGTGTATCTGGAAAGTTCCACCGCCGTCTAAAGGCAAGCAGCCAAGCACACCACACCTGTCAAATGATATCACAATCGAAAAACAAATGAAAATCAGTTTTCACAGATTTATAGCATAGCACACACAAATTGTCATTCGGATTAATAACCCGTAATCTACACAGTCTATCTTTAGTATTCTATATATTTTTTGTTATTTTATTATACGGCAATTAAGTTGACAATTATCAAATTTAGACCACAATAATTAGTTTGACTAAATCCGATCAATCGAACTAGTCTAATTTGATTTTTTATCTGTGCTTGTATTTAAATTGGTCGCATTTTGTCAAATTTAGAAAAACTTTTTCTTTATTACATGTATTTTTTTAATATTACATAATTAATTTAATTATATTTTTATATATTGAATTAATTAATTTTGATTTAAATATTTCAATGAATGACATGCTGATTGAATCATTGAGCTAGTGAATCTGTTTTTTTTTTTTTTTCGGATAATCGACTGTCGAATCGATTAATAATTATGACTAAAATTTCATAAATTTCACTTAAAAAAATGAGATCAATTTAACACAAAGCATCATTTTGAAAAAAAAAAAAATCTAATTCAATATCCAACTTTTCTTTTCATACTTCAAGTTGGGGGATTGTCACATTTGTCTAGATCTATGTTTGGATTTAAGAGGATAAGAAAGAAAAATTAAGCAAAGCACAAAATCGTGGATGCATTGGCATCAGAAAAACCGTGCAACCAACCCCACACACGCACCATACCTCGTTTTCTTTCTCTTCACTTCCACTCATTGCATCAAATTCTCTTTTCCCTTTACTTTTTCTCAAGCACCCAAATTTTTGTTTTCAATTTCTTCCCCTTTTCTCTTTTGTGTAATCCAATAAAGTAAGAAACTTTCCCAAACACAAACCCACCACTGTGCCACCTTCGTTTTTCTGTTTTTCCCTTCACTTTCTCAGCTGCCCAAAAAAAAAAAACCTTTTTCTGTGATTTTCTCTACGACCGCCGCATTATTTCATCATTGCCATTCAGATAATTTTCTAATTTAATTTTCCGATTGGTTTGGTTCTGGAGTTTCTGCTAATGACTCTAGCCTTTGATCATAGCTAGTTTTTTTTTTTTTTTTTGAAAAAGTAGAAAGCTTCGATGACGATGATTCCATGGGGTGGAATCAGTTGCTGCTTGAGTGCAGCTGCTCTATACCTCCTTGGCAGAAGCAGTGGCAGGTAACTGATTTTCTCACTATTTGTGTTTTTCCCCCTTAATTTCAATCCAAACTTAGACCTAAGCTATAAACATTCGTGCATTGGAATGATAATAAATGGCATTCTTATAACATATATATTATTTTTTAATTTTAATTTTTGTGCAGGGATGCTGAGCTTCTTAAATCTGTAACAAGGGTCAATCAATTGAAGGAGCTGGGTATGTTTGCTTTTCCTTTTTGGACCCCTGACACTGAAAGTTCAATTCTTCTTATTTAGATATGCAAGTCTTTTAATTGCATTTATTTTTGTTGTTTTGAAGTATATGATATGAGTAACTGATATTCAAATTGTTGTGCATGCAGAGATTGTTTGTTTCTTTGATTATTTTATAAAATAAATTGTGTATAAATATAATCATGCTTGATAAATGAAGTTTTGTGTTATATCAATGGCATTGTTTCAGATTTATTGTTGTCTTGTATTGCTATGCACTAGAGAGATTGTCACTGAAACTGGGTAAAAGAAAATACTGATCAGATTAATGATTAATCTCTGTTTCCACCGTGATAATGCTGGCTACTGAATTGGATAGTTTAATTCAGTATAAAATTGTTTTTGTTACTTGTGTCATCTTTCTTAACCTAGATTAGTTTTCCTAATTGTAGCTTCTAGGGATTTTGGTTTTGCATATGGCTGGAAAGCAGTTGTTGCTGGCTAGATCGAACATTGGCCTTGTATGGCTTCTTTGTTCATCATCAATTTTCTTGTTGTGTTCACGCCGTTTTTGCTGAGTTTTTTTGTTGCAACATGCAAATTTTTATGGTCACCATTTCAGTAATGACATTTTGTTGTATGCTTCAGACATTATCTATGATATTGGTGTCTGTGATATCACATTTATCATTAATTTACTCTTTACAATACTTGTTTCTTTTAGTAAGTTACCTGTAATGATACTTCTTATTAATGTAGAGTTGATGTGCATTTCTACTTGCTACTTCATAATTAGTGATGCAATATGTGCTCTTGTGATTTGTGACCTTGCTTTGGATTTCTTCGCTTTCCAGCACAACTGTTAGATGCGGAAATCTTACCCTTGGTTGTTAGCATTTCTGGGAGAGTCAGCTCTGAAACCCCAATTCACTGTGAGTTCAGTGGTTTAAGAGGAGTAATAGTTGAAGAAACGGTAAGTAGACACAATATTGTGAAGCATCATTGATTACTTTTCTATAGGAATTTTCCTTTCTCATTCAGCCCTTTGCAATTAACATGGAACCCGTTTTGCAATTTTCATTTTAGGCAGAGCAACATTTTCTTAAACACAATGATGCTGGTTCATGGATACAAGATTCTGCTTTAATGCTATCCATGAGTAAAGAAGTTCCTTGGTATCTGGTGAGCAGTTTTCTCTGTTCCTCTAGTGTATTTTGATTTATTTCTTCCTTTATGTATTATATAACTATTAGTACCGGCTATTGAGTTCTCTCTTCTCTTCTCTTCTCTTCTTCCCTCAATGCCCAATGGCCAAAGTGGTGATAACTATGAAATGAAAGAAAAAAGTTAGAATGTTTGTGTTCACTTGAAGCAAGTATTTATATACTTCCCTTCATTTTCATGTATTAGGATGATGGAAGTGACCGCGTGCATGTGGTAGGAGCCCGTGGTGCCACAGGATTTGTATTACCTGTTGCAAGTGAGGCGTTTGAAGAGTCCGGTAGGTCACTTGTACGTGGTACATTGGATTATCTCCAAGGTCTCAAGGTATGTCTTTGTTCATCCATCAAATCCCTTTTGTGCCCCTTTCTCAAAAGTATTTGAAATTGGAACAAAAGTGAAACAATGAGATACCCTTTTTCTACTCAGATGCTTGGGGTCAAGAGAATCGAACGGGTACTTCCAGTTGGGACTTCCTTGACTGTCGTTGGTGAGGTAATCCAATTAATTTCAATAGTATGGCTATTTACCTCAGAAGAGTCTTCTATGTTAGTTTATCATTATAACTAGGATTAGTAGTGTTACAGAGTAGCTGGGAATTGTCACAACTTATAACAGGAGTAACTTCGTCTGCTATTTTCTGGAGCAATCATTTAATAAGCATGTTCTTATTTGATATAGATTGATGACCTGAATATTTATAGTGCGACACCGTGAATTGAAGTGAGATCAACATGTTTTAAGTTATCAAACTCAGACCTTAGTCATTGTTGTATAAAAATATATGCTCCAAGGGAAAAAGGGGCTGTAAATTGTATTGTTATTTGAGATGTTTCTTTCTGTGTTCAATTTATCATCTCTCATGGCATTTTTGTTTCCATTAAAAACTGATCTGATGCTTGAGTTGGATCCTTATTTACTAATGCCATGCTTATTGTTACTTGGGGTACCTCCCTATAGTTCGTACATTTTATTGTTCACGTAATAATTTGTAAACTGTATAATCAGGCTGCTAAAGATGACATTGGGACTATTCGAATTCAGCGACCCCACAAAGGGCCATTTTATGTCTCTCCCAAAACACTTGATCAGCTTATCGCAAATCTGGGGAAATGGGCAAGGTTGCTTTACATATTTCTACATCCTTGTTGTGTCTGTTTTTTCTTTTATTGCAGAGATTGACTAGAATTTTGTTGTTAGATGGTATAAATATGCGTCTATGGGCTTGACACTGTTTGGTGCTTACCTAATAGCTAAGCATGCTATTCGGTTCATCTTGGAAAGACGGCGTCGTTGTGAACTGCAAAAAAGGTACACATCACTGTTGATTCTTCTCATTAATAGTGAAAAACTGAATACCATGAATGAAAGGTTCGTGAATGAGCAAGTGTTCATTCTTGAAGTGTGCCCTATGTAGAATTACACACCAATCTTTGGTCAACATTCCCATGCATATCTATGTCCTATTCTTAATTAGGTGAGTTAACATACTAAATTCCTGTCTATGAAGGGTTCTTGCGGCCGCTGCTAAGAGACAAGGACAAGATAATGAAGGTAAATTACTACGATTCTCTGATATATATATATATATATATATATATATATATATATATATATATGTTTTGAAATGGCTGTTTTCAATTGGTTATGATGAACATGTGATTTGTTTTCTTAGGTGAAAAAGCTGACACCTCACCAGACAGCATGAAAAGGGACCGTTCAATGCCAGACTTGTGTGTAATATGCCTGGAGCACGAATATAATGCTGTCTTCGTACCGTAAGCCCGTGATACTATCTTATTTGTTGCTTGATGTGTTGTGTTTACAAACTAACATATGAAGCAGTAGCACTGAGAATGACAAAAAGAAAAGGCCTTTTCTAAGCCTATAAAATTGAATTTTCTAGTTAGTTTGATATTCTAATCAAATTCCCTAATTTTTGTGGTAAAATGTCAGATGTGGGCATATGTGCTGCTGTACTACCTGTTCTTCACACTTAACCAATTGTCCTCTTTGCCGGCGGCGGATCGAACAAGTAGTGAAGACTTTTCGTCATTGAGTGTTGAGTATATACACGGCAGCGCCGAACTGAATAACGCAACCCGGATCATGGAATCTTGCAACAACCCAGTTATTGTTGAGCTTAGGACTATGTGAAACTTTTTGCACCTTTTTCACGAGTCTTTTTCACAGTATTGCTTTGCCCAGGAGCAATTCTGAAACCAACTGCCCTGAATGAAATACCGAAATGTGATTTGCTGATTGATGCTTTATGCATCCAAAAATGTACATATCTATCGTCATCAGATGAAGAAAAAGGGTTGTAACTTGTATGTTTACTGCAATATATTGTATATTGCTGTTTTATTTTATGATGTTTTCTACTTTGGTTACTACTTACATGTATGATATATTCTCGTGAAACATATAATAATGTTTACATATATGTACTTTATATAGGTTCATCATCTTTTTGCATAATTGTCAGTATCAAATCGGTGATCCTGATCGAACCGATGAGATTATTAGTTCACTTGTTCGATGGTTGAATCGATTAATTCGGTCCTATGTAAATAAAAAATATAAAATAGTAAAAAATTTAAACCTAAAATTTAAAATATATATTTGACTAACATGTTAAGAATAATAAAGTCATTCTATATACTATTATATACTATAAATATTTATTAAAAAAATAATATTAATAGATATTATATATAAAAAGAAAAAATAAGTTAGTATATAACTAAAAATAAAATAAATTAAGTAGAAATAAATTATTTAAAGAAATATATCTATATGTATTATAATTTGCATATATGTTAACAAGAAGTATGACAGTTTGATGGCCGTTCATGCATGTCTCTCTCTTTGAGGAGAGCTGTTTGAACCCTATTTCAAGTTTAGAAGCGTGCATGTTGGAGTACGGTGGACTTGCAGATCAAGTGGTTCGGTCAGATTGATCTTCATTGCGTTTGATCGATTTTTGTCCGTTCATTTCGAATTTGACCAGTTTGTACCGATTATTTATCTTAAATGGTCCTAGTCTTGGATTGAAATGATGTCAAGTTCGGTTTACTAATTTTTTTATCGAACCAATCAATCCAGTCTAATTTTAACCATTATCTCTTTTTAACAATTATTTTATAAATTAGGATAGAGTATTATTTTAAAAAGAAAAGTAGCGTTAATTCACTGAGAATATATTTTACAGTTGCTCAATTATCCAATAAAATTTCAAGGATTGTCAACATAATTTATTTTTAAGAAATTCCTTATCATGACATGGAAAAATTTAAAAGGTAAAAACTGTAATAAAAAATGGGGTTGTTTCTCAACATAAATGACATCTGTGTAGTAACATATATCAAAATATCTGTATCTTAACAAACAAATAGTAGATATATAGTTATATAGCATTTTATTTATATCTCTAATAAATATGGAGCTTGTACAAAATGGCCACCCTCAATAAAGTAAATAAATTACTATTCCACTTATGTAAGACTTTTATCACGTTTTCCACGAGTGTTTTGGACTTCCATTTAAAGTTTACGAAAATGCAATGTAAGATAATATAAATATGAATGTTTTTTATTTATTTTTAGTATTTTTTATAATTTTAGTTAAAAAAAAAGTAGAAAACAAAATTTTATAATGCTTGTCTTGCCATTTTTGTAATTTTTTTACGTATGTCAGTATGTCAAAAAATTAATCGGTTGCGAATTGGTTTTTTGTGTTGCTACTATTTAAGTATATAATCAAAATTTAGTAAATTGGATTTGTATTGAAAGTATTCACTCACACTTAGCTTTAACATATATATATATATGGCCACGTCTGTGGTGGCTCTATTTAAGATGCCTATTGGTAATTATATATTGACTCTTCAATTGAGAGTTGACATGTGGTATTATATATTAGAGTGATTAAATGAGATATAAAAATAGTTAAGTATGATATTAGGGCAATCTCGATATATTAATCTATGGCCGTTTGAAAATTTATTATATCTTATTAATTTTACAACCAAAATATATTATATGTTATTTTTTTATTATAATTAAAATTAAATCAATTTTTTTAATTAAAAAATTCTCACTTTTTTTTTATTAATTTTACAATTAAAATGTGTCACGTGACACACTCTTATTATAATTAAAATCAATTTTTTTTAAAATTAAAGAATTTTTCTTTTTCTCTACTAATTTTATAACTAAAATGTGTCATTTGTTATTCCCTCATTGCAATTGAAATCAAATTTTTTCCTCCAAAAATTAAAAAGTTTTCCCTTTCTCTTTTTTCCTTTTTCTATCTCTCTCATTCCTTCAACTACTCTATCTATATCATTATCAATAACTAATTACGAATTTGACAATCAAAATATGCAACATGACATTTTTTAATTGCATTTAATTAAAATTAAAATATTAAAATTGAAATTAAAATATACCTATATTATGTATCATATATTACTATCTAATTTAATAACCAAATGTGTCACATGATACCCTCTTAATAAAATTGAGAGAAAATATTTTCCTCCAAAATTAATAAACCCCCTTCCTAAATTCTCTCATCTACCTCTCTCCATTTTTCTATTTCTCCCTACTATTTTCACTCTATATATAATTTATATTTAATATTAATAATTTAACAAATCAAAATATGTCATCCGATATTTTTTATTACAATTAAAATAAATTTTTTTCCTAAAATTAACAAATTCTCACTCTTATTCTTCATTTTTATCTTTTTTTCTATTTTCTCTCCTTCTCTATTTGTTCTACTTTTTTGTTCTATAGAAAATAAAATTAACAAAATAATATAATTCTAATAAAAAGTATTATTATTATATATATATTTTTTAGGTTTTTATTTAGTTTTAAATTTTTACTACTTATTTTTTTAATTTATATTTTGATTTTGCTTATTTCAAATATTTATTACAAAAAATATTAATGTTATAATTAAAAATTAGAATCAAGATTTAATTATTTAAAAAAATTAATTTTAAATTAATACATATTTCTTCATTGTAAAAATGCACATTTTTAGATCGTATAGAATTAACAAATTTATTACCAAAAAAAAGAATTAACACATTTACCCGATTCAATTAACATATTTACTTTAATATAATAAAGTCATAAGTACGGTCAATAAAAATACTTCTCAAGTGTACCACAGACACCACACTGGAGTGGCCACCACAGACAGCACCTATATATATATATACCAAACACAGAAAAGGACAACACCGAAAATCATGTAGCAAAACTACTCCAGTGAAAGCTCATGGATTCAACAGGTATATTCTTGAAAGCACAGCTCAACACTTAGTTGATAATTAATATAATATACAACACGAGATAATTAAAGAAACTAAAAAAAAAAAAACACTTTCTTGAACAGTCGTACACTTGCTTTCCTACTTTTCATACAAGGGTAGAAGTTGAAAAACTTAACGAAGTAGGTAGCATGCAATATAACATTAATTACAATCATTTGATGAAGGATTCAACTACTTCTTGTTTGCTTTCTTCTTCATGAATAGTGTCACAAAATGCTTTGTCCTTTGTCTCTGGCAAACACACTGAAAACAAGCCACTACACCCAATTGCCAAACCAAAAACACCATAACATAGAAACTTGTTCCCTCTACCAATTGCCACCAACATTGGACACAGTGTTCCACCCAACACACCAGCTTGTCTCACCAATGACAATGCTGAGTTCCTCACACAAGTTGGGAACAACTCTGTCCCATAAATCACTAACACATCATAAGCAGTGCAAGCACATATGAATGACACCAACTCAAACACAATTTGAACCCCCACAACTTCAATTGTTGATACAACACTTGAGATCCCACTAAGTGTTGTGAGAATTAGTATCACACTTCTCCTATTGAACTAGTCAATTAGCATGAATGCTAGAAAAGCAGATGGAATTTCAGACAATGCGTTAAACGTGACACTTAAATAAATGTTGAATGACAATAATTCAAGACCTAATGGCATGCCAAAGTACACCAACCCAATCCCTAAACCCATTGCAATAATCACCACTAGTCTTGTTGATGACCATTTCTTTTGCAACAAGATCTTGAGTGAAGAGTACAAACCAAAATTGTTGAAACATTCTTCCTTTTGAGGCATGATTGCTGAGATAGCTTCGTCGAAGTAACTAACATTACTCAACGATGTGATGCTTTTCAACACATCAATGGCTTCTTCTTTCTTCCCTCTAACAATAAGCTACCTCGGTGATTCGCAAACGAGCGGACGGATCAGTATGGAGTATATGATGGCTGGAATCACAGGAATGGAAGTGAACAGATACAGATTCCGCCATGAAAATCCTCTGTTCATGTAAGCCATTGCTGGTAGAGACTTAGAGTTAAGAATCCGAGACTGAACAAGAAGAAGCCGAAGATACCGACTTGGCCGCGCCATTTTCTTGAAACGAGCTCGGAAGCGAGCACGATTGCGGCGGTTCCGATGTTGACGCGGCCGAATCCGCAGAGGAATTTGAGGATGGAATAAATCCAAATATTGGCGGAGAAGGAAGCGAGAAAGGAGGAAAGAGACATCAAGAGACAAGAGAAGAAGAGCATCTTCTTGCGGCCGAGCTAGGAGTCGGCGAGAGTGGCCCAAACAAGGCCGCCGATTAAGCTTCCGACGAAGAACATGGATGCCGGAAGGCCGGTAATGATTGATCCGACGCATTCCAAGTCCCATTCGGAGATTATGGAAGTCTTAATTGGTTCGTCCCAAGACCATGTGTCCTTGGGGAGGTTGCACATGGTGGCGCTTTTGGTAGTACTCTATTCGCAACCGTCTTGGTTGGTGGTGCAATGCCAAGACGGTTGCGCATCGGTGAAGATGGTGATGAAAGTTTGTTGGCCGTCGAAGAACCAAGCAAATGAGACTAAAATAACTTGGAAGAGTTGCTTCCAATTGAGTTCTCCTATGCATTCTTCAACTACTGAGTTGATTGAGGTGATTTGTTCATCGTTTTCATCATCTTGAAGTTGGATGAATGAGTAAGAGAGAAGAAAAGGAGTTGATATTGCAACCGTGATTTCTATGGAAGAATCAATTAAGCATATATAGTGTATAGAATTTGAAACCGTAATGCCAGGAAAAAAAATCTGAACTTGCCTTATAGACATGATTTTAATATGTTTTGATTAAAGTATTATTTAATAATTTATAACTAAATATACATTTTACTTTGGAAAATAAATTCTTTTAATATGAGGTTTTTGAATATGATTTTTTATTATACAATATTTTTTATATTTTTTTCTACTTAAAGAATTTAATTTACAGTGAAGTTCTTCACTTTATGATATTAATTGGGAGTAAAAATTAAAGAAATAGTAATTTCCATACAATTCACATGAAAATATTTATTGTTAGTTCAATGTTAATACATGTTATTTAGTAGATTCAAATAAAAAAAATATTCAATTTATCTTTTGTGAGAAGTTATTAATTAGTTTTTCGTTCATCTTAATTTGGCGAAGCTAAATATTTTATTGAGTGTGTGAACATAAAATCATAGTAATTATACACTTAAAGCCTTTTTAGAAAGTAGCAAAAGCTATTTTTTTGACTTTTAGATTATGAAAAATTATAATCTGTGTATTTGGCATCATTTTAAAAAAAGTTTTTAATTTTTTTAAAAATTAATTTACAGCTTTTCAAAGAATTAGAAATATATGACTTCTCTACTTTTTGATAAGTCATTCTACCACTTCTTTAAAAAAAATTAATTTCAAAACAAAAAAATTTACTTTTTTTTGACTTTGTGAAAAATACTAACCCTTTACCATCATTTTCACGCAAAGTTTGCTAGAAGCACTGATCTTCCACCATCATTCTCACGCAATGTTTCAAACTTCACCATTTTGACGTAATGATTCATCTGATAGAAAGTATTGATCTTCCACCACTATTTTCATATATTCCTTCTAAGTATTTTTTTTATCATCTTATCACTCTATTTTTTATTATTAAATTTGTATTTAACTGTGGTATGAAATTTCAATTTTAATTTTATTTTTTTCACATGTGATTTTATAACTTACTATTATTTTCATAGTTAATTATAGCAAATTTTTGACCTCAATAAAGGAGAAGGGAGTTCTAATAAGAGTAAAATAAAAAATAGCAACAAAATATACATTGACACACATTTTATATTTATTTTTTATTTTTACCTACCATATCATACACAATATTAGTGATTAAATTATGTAAAATCAACATTTAATATTGGAAAGTATTTGTTATCATCGTTATTTTAATATTCATTCTCTTCTGTAAAAAAATGTATTTTTTGAGTTATTTATTCAAATGCTACAACTTTAAAATAAGTACTTTTATAACTAAAAATTCAAACACAAAATAACTTATTTATAAACTGCTATTAATAAAAAATTTTATGCTTTAAGTCTTTTTTCAAAAGAACTTATTTAGATAATTTACCCAAACTGAACCTTAATAATCTTGAAGATAATAATAACTTCTCTTATTTCTTTTTTATAATTGAAAAAATAATAAGTGGCCGGACCAACATTAAGTATAAACCCTACCAAAAGATAATTCAGCATAAACGACATATATATTTTCTAATCTGACAAACTAATAATTAATATTTATTATTATTTAATGCCTAATAAATTGTTATATATAAGATGAAATTTAAACTCTTATCTTTTGACTTGATCATTCGATTAATCCAACCTAGTTATGTTTATCTTTTTATTTTCTATTGTAAAATATTAAAGTTAGAAACATAAATAAAATAAAACCTAAGTAATGCTATCCCTACATTGCTTAGAATTTTAGCCCGTTCCTACTCATCATTTCTTGCTTTTTTATCTTTCCCACATAAATAAATTATCTATACAATTTACATCCATATAGAAATATTATTGCCCGCAAGGCCGCAATTAAAGGGGTAAAGAAATGTGTTTTAAAAAAATTGAAAAAAATAAAAAAGAAAAAAGAAAAAAGAAAAAAAGGTGAATGAATATTCTCCATATGATGAGCAGCCAGTTTGGCAATGGTTCATCACGATCCGAATCTTATTGTCCTTGATGACATGTTTCCACATCATCGATCACCAAGTTGACATGAAGAAATGTTATCTCTCAACTACTATACTGACCTAACCATGCATGATGCATGTGCCAATTTATGTACTCTCTTGCGGATCTTAACAATAACTTGATCGTGACAGGGATCGAGCCTTGACAAATAATAATAATAATAATAATAATAATAATAATAATAATAATAATAATAATAATGAGGAGAAGGAACAATTGGATTAATGTCTTAATGGTTAATGGAAGGTTGGTACAGAATTAAGTCAAGATCAAAGTTGTTATACGAGATTTTTTATAAAGATTTATATTATCAAGAGACATCGTCTAATATAGAATTTTTGGATGGGCTGATAAAGCAGATAAGTGAGGAAGAGACAACAGAGTTAGAATTAATGTTATCTTTTAAAGAAATAAAGGATGTAGTTTGAAATTGTGAGTCAACTAAAACACCAAGCAACGATGTGTATAATATGAATTTTATTAAGAAGTATTGAGAAGATGTCGAAAGGGAGTTCACTGAAGTAGTGATGAGTTTTTTCTAGTCAGTTATGCTACTTAGGGATTCGAATGTTACTTGGGTGGCGTTAGCGGCGAAGTTTGTTGTAGCCAAAGAAATAAATGATCTCCGGCCGATTAGTATGGTGGGTTGTGTGTACAAGGTCATATCTAAAGTGTCGGTTCGAAAGATGCGGAAGGTTTATGCCAGGTTTAGTAGGGGAGACTCATAGTACTTTTGTGAAGGGCAAGAAAATATATGATGGGCACTGATTACCTATGAAACTGTGCAGTGGCTGAAGTCAAAGAAAAAGATTCAGCAATATTAAACTGGATTATCAAAAGGTTTATGATAGGGTCAAGTGGAGTTTTGTAGATATTGTATTACACAAGATGGGATTTGGCCTTAGGTGGAGGCTCTGGATCAAAGAATGTGTATGCTCTGTATCTATGTCGGTTCTTATAAATGGGTCTCCCTCTAAGTCCTTCAAAATGGAAAGGGGTCTACGACAGGGAGATCCACTGTCTCCCTTTCTATTTGTGCTAGTTGTTGATGTTCTTCATAGAATGATCAGGGAGGCGGTGAGGAATGAACGTATCTCTTCACTTTTGGTTGGGCGGGATAACATTAAGTTGTCACGCTTGCAATTTACAGATGATACTAGCCTGTTTTATCCTACTGAGGAGGAGACTATCAGAAACTACAAACGGTTGTTGCGATGTTTTGAGATGATGTCTGGGTTGAGTATTAATTTTGAGAAGTCCAGCTTTATTCCGGTTAATTGTGAGCGGCGTTGGACACGGAAGTTGTGTCATTTGTTGGGATGTAAGGGGGCATCCTTATTAGTCAGATACCTGGGCATTTTTTTAGGAGAAAATCTAAGGCTTGTTAAGATATGAAATTGACAAGGTGGAAGAAAAGCTGAGTTTGTGAAAAGCAAAGACACTCAATAAGGCGGGTAAGCTAGTTCTCATTAAATCTGTTATTAAAAGTCTGCCTATTTACGATCTCAATTTATACAAGATTTCCAAGGTAGTGGTGGAGAAGTTGATCTCCCTACAAAGATAGTTCTTGTGGAGTAAAGATGATGGGAGGAATGGGATGCCGATAGTGAAATGGAAAATGGTAATGACTCTAAAAAAGGCAGGTGGCTTGGGAGTTGGTGATGCAGTAGTTCAAATACAGCTCTATTTTTTAAGTGGTGGGAATTTTCGAAAGAGGACTGTTCCTTATGGAAGAAAGTTGTTTGCTCCTGTCATAACATGAATCCTTATGAGATGCTGAGTGGTCAGCCAATACCTATAAGAGGGAGTCCATGGAAGGATATTTGTCAATTACAAATCAGGGAGCCACATGTGAGAGAAAGGATGATCAGAGGATTGTCCATGGATTTAGGAAATGGCAGAATAATCCGATTCTTGGAGGATAACTGGTTACCTAGTGGTGCATTGAAAGATGTGTTTTCAAGATTTTTTTCGGTTTCAAACCTTAAAGGATCTGTTATAGGGGATTGTGGGTTTTGGGATGGGTTAGAGTGGATTTTGAGTTTCTAATGGAGGAGAGAGTTATTCCAATGGGAGTTGGAGCTAGTAAACCAACTTCATGCGAGGTTACAATCAGTTAAGCTAACAAATGAAAGAGGATAGAGTGATCTAGAAATTTGATAGGTCAGGTATTTTTTCGACTAGCCAACTCTTTTGTGCAGGTGTTGCAAGCAGAAGTTCTTCCATAGAAAATCACAAGCTATAGTTTCACTAGTGCTATTTGGAGAGTTTCGTCCCACCAAGGATTGAGCTGTTTTCTTGGTTTGTGTTGGTCAGCAGGATGAATACTAAGGATAGATTGTGTAGATTAAGTGTTATTGACCAGAATGATAATATGTGTGTATTATGTTGTAAGTCTGTAGAGTCTGCGTTTCATTTGTTTATTGATTGTGAGCTCACTTGGAAGTGTGCTTGGCTATTTGCTCTTGGGAGGATATGGACAATGCCAGGTTCACTAAAGCAACACTTTGAAAGTTGGACGAATATTTCAACTAGAAAGAATGAGAGGAAGCAGTGGTTTATTCAATTCTTTCCTGTTATTTGGACAATTTGGCTAGAAAGAAATGATAGAATCTTCAAAAATCAAGCCTCAGGTGTGGAAGAAATTATGAATAGGTCCTTTAATTTCTCCAATGAATGGATTGATGGTGAACCCTTTAGTTGTTAATGGCAATATCAAAGATAACTAGGAGTTGTTATGTACTTTGAGTTGTCAGCTGTTGTTTACTGGTTTATTTGTTTTATCTTTAACGTTCCATTTTGTGTATTGAGCTCTTACTTCAATAATAATAATAATAAGAACAACAACAGCAACAACAACAACAACAACAGCAGCAGCAACAGCAACAGCAACAACAGCAGTAATAGCAACAACAACAACAACAACAGCAACAGCAGTAGCAACAACAACAGTAGCAACAACAGCAAAAGCAACAACAACAGCAGCAGCAATAACAACAACAGCAGCAGCAGCAACAAGAACAACAGCAGCAGCAGCAACAGCAACAACAGCAAAGCAATAACAGCAGCAGCATCAGCAACAACAACAACAACAACAACAACAACAACAACAACAACAACAACAACAACAACAACAGCAACAACAGCAATAGCAACAACAGCAACAATAGCAACAACAATAACAACAGCAACAACAACAGCAACAACAGTAACAGCAACAGCAACAACAGTAACAGCAACAGCAACAACAATAGCCCAGCATGGTAGAGCTGGGCTTGGCCAACAACGTAGTCGACGAACGGCATCGTTTCATTGAAAGCGGGAAGGGAGCCACTTGTGCCAGGCGAAGGGGGTGGTGCGTCGGTTTTGGATGATTCCTGAGGTGTCGCCATTTGCAGAGAAAGTGATGATGAATCTTTGTTCCTTGCGTTTGTGTCCCTCTGACCACTGTCTCATTTCCCCCCTCTTCTATTTACGTTCTTCAAATATTGACCTGTGGATTCTAAGCTCAGCCATCCATTCACTTTTGATGTCTTCAATTTTCACCCTTTTTTTTTCTTATTTTTCATTTTGTGTTGAAAATATATAATTTACAAAATTTTTTATTCGAATACAGTTGTCATTTACATAAAATTAATAATTTAAATATTTAACTAAATTATTATCTAATAATTATTAATAATCAACTTCACATAAAAAAACCACGATATATAAATTTTTACTTATTTAATAGTTACAATCAAATCACATTTTATAATAGACCTTTTTATATAAATAAAATAAAATAATCAAATTACTAGAATTTTCTAAATCAAAACTAGTTATACATGTCATATTTTAATATTATATAAATCATGTTATTTAAGTTTGTATATAACTATGTAAATTCTCAGCTTCTTTTTCACATCAATCGTCCATATTTTTTATATAAATAGTAATAGATTACAACGATTTATGACCATGCACCCTCATCACTAAAATAGGTTGAGGTTGATTCTACAGTACATCTTCCAAAGCTTCCACGTCTTTTGTCTATTTCGAAGTAATCATGCACAACTAGTTATATCATAGAGTGAGGATATAAAGTATAAACTGAGTACGATAACTAAACCTCTCATAACCATCAACTCAAAGTCAATACACCACTAATAGCAAACAAAACATACAACCATAGCCTTAATCCGAACTAGAAAAGGCATTGTGTTCAGCCAGTCAAATTCTTCAGGTCCTCCAATGTAAAAGTGTTGAGCCAACCAAATGCCAACTTAGGATCATCTCGCATCAAATGCACAAAAGTTTGCCTGTTAACGATCTTTGTAAGTGTTAGAATATAATTAGGATCAATTAGTATTATTTAGGATATCTGAATATTTATTATAGGAGATTACGTCTTTATTATTATGATTCTCTTAGTACCTATAAATACCCTTTATATTGTATCATTCTAGACAATTTGAACACACAAATTCTTTCTCCAGTTTAGTCTCTTGTTTCTAACATGGTATCCAGAGCTTAGGCATTTTTTTTCAATGAATTTTCGTTCATAGACTTATTGATTTTCCCTTTCCGGCAGTCATTTTTGGCCTCCTTTTTTGTTGCCTTTTTGACGCTTTGGTTCGTCACTCCCATACCCATCTTGTTCGTCTTGTTGCCGTGCTTCCATAGCAACCAAAAACGCCGCCATCCGCCTCCTGACGCGCCTCCACGCGCCGCCGCAAGACGCTGCCACGACCAGGTTGCTCTCCCTTCCAGCTTCCACCCGTGCCCTTTTGCCCTCATTTTTCTCTGTGATTCCGACGCTTTGGTTCGTCACCTCCGGCATCATTGTAATCTTCTCTTCGCCGGCTTTCCAACGCCGACAACATCGCCACCATACTCCACCGGACGCGCCGTCACGCGCCGCCAGAAGTAAGCTGGCCACCTGTGTAATTTGTTTTTCCAGAGTCTCAGCAGCCGTTGATCTCGCACGCCAATCCAACATTCCTGGTTGTGCCACGTGTTGCGATCACGCCTTCCCTGCAGACCCGCATCGCCTGACCCGAACCGTGCCGCCCGACCCGAACCGCGCCTGACCCGTGCCTCCACCTCACTGCCAGCGTGGCCCTCCCTCCTATCAGGTGCTGACACGTGTCCTCATTTGCTGACGTGGCGCTGACGTGTCTGCTGACGTGGTGGGCAAGTGGGACCCTCCCTAAGGTTTTTGGGTGAGCTCTTTCCGATTCCGCGCTCCGTTTTCTCATTTTCTGCTTCGAAATCGCAGTTTACTCTCCTCTCTTTGCTCTCTTTTATGGAAAAGTCAGATAATTTTGCTGCCACAGACAGAAAGGATAAATTCTGTCGAAACTGCAACCGCTTTGGGCACCTCTTCTCCGTTTGTCCCTCTGTTGAATGTCGCACATGCCACCAGAAAGGTCATATTAGCTACCATTGTTCACAGTTGTTCTGCCGTTATTGCAAGCTCCCGGGACATTTGATTACTACATGTCCTACTCGTCCTCCACGTCCTGCGCCTGCTTCTGCTGTTGCTGCTACTACTGAACGCAAACACCGTCACATTCTTGACTCCGTCCGTGCAATGCTCCTTTCTTCTTCGTGTCCTGAGCGTACTTGGGGTGAAGCTGTTCTTACTGCTGTTCATGTTATCAATAGACTCCCTTCTTCTGTTCTTGGTAATGTTACTCCCTTTGAGCGTCTTTTTCATACCCCACCTGATTACAGTTCTCTTCGAGTTTTCGGTTGTGTATGTTTTGTTCTTCTTCAGCCTCATGAACATAGTAAACTTGAACCTCGGGCTCGTATGTGTTGTTTTCTTGGTTATGGCACTGAACACAAGGGTTATCGTTGTTGGGATCCTCTTTCTAAACGTATTCGTATATCTCGTCATGTTGTCTTTTGGGAGCACCACATGTTTTCTCGGTTCTCATCGTTTGAGTCGATTCCTACTACTCAGTCACCTTTGTTTACTAACCCCAATGTTGATCTTTTTCCTAGTGATGATTCTACAGGTTCTATTTCGAGTGACCCTCCACAGCCTCCTGTTCCTCCGCCTTCTCCATCTCCCGATGAATCCAGACCGGACGATGATCCTGTTCCTACCGTCATGCCTCCTCCTCCCGCTCGTTCTTCTAGGGTAAGGAATCCACCTCCTTATCTTCTTGATTACCATTACTTTTCTACTATTCTTCATCAACATGAACCTAAGACATTCAGAGAAGCCTCCTCAAACCCAAATTGGCAACAAGCAATGCAAGAAGAATTACAGGCACTTGAAAAAGCACACACTTGGGATCTGGTTGATCCTCCTTCTGATCAGGAAGTTGTGGGCAGTAGATGGGTATACAAGATCAAGACTCGCTCTGATGGCTCTATTGATCGTTATAAGGCCCGCTTGGTTGCTCAAGGTTGTACGCAAGAGTATGGTATTGATTATGAAGAGACTTTTGCCCCTGTCGCTCGCCTTACGTCTGTTCGAGCTCTTCTTGCCATTGCTGCAGTTAAAAAATGGTCTCTCAGTCAGATGGATGTGAAGAATGCATTTCTTAATGGGGACTTGAAACAGAAAGTCTATATGAAACCACCTCCGGGATATCCTTGTCCTTCTCGTAAGGTTTGTCTCCTTCGCAAGGCGCTCTATGGACTTAAGCAAGCCCCTCGTGAATGGTTTGACAAGTTCAGCTCTACCATATGTGATCTTGGTTTCACTTCTAGTCCTCATGAGAATGCTCTCTTCATTCGTAAAAGTGAACGAGGAGTTGTCCTTCTACTTTTATATGTTGATGACATGATCATTACTGGAGATGATGTTGACGGTATCTCTGAACTGAAGACCTCACTTCACCATACCTTTGAGATGAAAGATCTTGGTTCTCTCAGCTATTTTCTTGGTCTCAAGGTCATCTCCACAGATGATGGCATCTATCTCTCTCAGGCTAAGTATGCTTCAGATCTTCTTGCTCGCGCTGGGATTACAGATAGTCGCACTGAGTCTACTCCTATTGAGCCTAATGTTCTATTTACTCCTATGGATGGCACTGCTTTGGATAATCCGACTCTCTATCGACAGTTAGTTGGTGGTCTCGTCTACTTGACTGTCACCCGACCAGACATTGCCTATCCAGTTCATGTTCTCAGCCAGTTCTTGTCAGCTCCTCGTACTACTCACTATGCGGCAGTTCTGCGCATTCTTCGCTACGTCAAAGGCACTCTATTTCATGGCCTTTATTTTTCTGCTCATTCCTCTTTGACACTACAGGCATACTCCGATGCTGATTGGGCTGGTGATCCCACTGATCGTCGTTCCACTACTGGTTACTGTTTGTTCCTTGGCGACACTCTCATTTCTTGGCGTGCTAAGAAGCAGACCTTCACCGGTCGGTCAAGCACAGAAGCTGAATACCGTGCCCTCGCTGACACCACTGCTGAGGTTCTCTCGGTTCGTTGGCTTCTCGAAGATCTGGGTGCTCCTCAGTCCACTCCTACTGATGTTTTTTGTGATAACCGCAGTGCTATTCAAATTGCCCATAATGATGTGTTTCATGAACGCACCAAACACATTGAGATTGATTGTCATTTTGTTCGGCAACGAATTCTCATTAATGCTATTCGTCTCATTGCTGTTGGAACACTGGATCAGACTGCTGATATCTTCACGAAAGCTCATTTTCTGTCTTGTGTTTTTTTTCAAGTCGTATGATTAAACAATATTGTTATCCGCTGCTTACCTATTCTCATGAAGACATCATATAGTTTTCGTTCTCTCTCGTGGAAGTTTCGTCTGCATTCTCTCTTGTGGCAGTTCCGTCTGCGTCCTCTCGTGGCAGTTTCATCTGTGTACTCTCGTGGCAATTCCATCTGCGTTTTCTCGTGGCAGTCCGTCTGCGTCCTCTCGTGACAGTTTCGTCTGCATCCTCTCTCGTGGCAGTTCCGTCTGCGTTTTCTCGTGGCAGTTCCGTCTGCGTCCTCTCGTGGCAGTTCTATCTGCGTTTTCTCGTGGCAGTTCCGTTTGCGTTTCGTCTGTGTTTTCTTGTGGCAGTTCCGTGTGCGTTTCTTTCTGGCAGTTTCGTCTGCACTTCCTTCAGATAGCGGCAGTTTCGTCCGCGCTTCCTTCAGACTAATGGCAGTTCTGTCTGCGCTTTCTTCCGGCAGTTTCGTCTGCATCCGTTCTATTAGTTTATGCGTTTTTTTTCTTTTGTTGTATTAATTTTTAAATAAGTTTCAAACTCAAGTTGTCACTTGAGTTTGAGGGGGGATGTTAGAATATAATTAGGATCAATTAGTATTATTTAAGATATCTGAATATTTATTATAGGAGATTACGTCTTTATTATTATGATTCTCTTAGTACCTATAAATACCCTTTATATTGTATCATTCTAGACAATTTGAACACACAAATCCTTTCTCCAGTTTAGTCTCTTGTTTCTAACAGTAAGAACTCTGCAGGCAATGATGTATAAAGTACTTCCTTTCTCGAGACTAGGCACACTATCAAGTAACGTCAGACAGCTATCCAAATCCAAATTACATTCAAAACCAGTGGCAGTATTATTTGCTTTACCAGAGTGCTTCTTAGCTTGAAGGACCAGGCTCTGCATTATGTGAATGATAAGTTTCTTTATTAGCAACACTAGCCCTTAATTCAAGATTATCCTCATTCTCTTCACCATAAAACCCCACCGCATTTGATGATGGATCTGCATATATAGCTACATAACTTGTACCTATAGCATCTTCAAAGCAAGCTTCCAACTTATCTAAGTGTGGAGGACCTTGATGCTCAAATTTTAGAAATGCATGGTTCTCCTAAAATCCAAAGGAGATCAAGAATACGTAAATAGATAATAGAAAAGTAACAACTAAAATTACTAAATTAAAAGCAATAGCATAAAAGATGTACCTTTTTTCTGGATTCCCAAAATTTGGGAGGTGCTTTGACAGTTTTTTTAATAGGATCCCATCCTAAACCAGTTTGACTTTCAACAAGCTTTGCCCATAAAGTAAAATCATTTTTTAGATTGTCCAGTTCCTTTTTCAATTGCCTATGATCATAATTTTTACCAGTTTTTCCATTAAACTTGGCAA
Organism: Arachis stenosperma; assembly: GCF_014773155.1. Taxonomy (NCBI): domain Eukaryota; kingdom Viridiplantae; phylum Streptophyta; class Magnoliopsida; order Fabales; family Fabaceae; genus Arachis; species Arachis stenosperma. The sequence continues at coordinate 114,874,569 of NC_080378.1, forward strand.
CCACATTGTTCCATCCCTCTTTGTTAAAGTCATCATGAGGCCTATTCCCAGCAGCTATTTCCTGAACACATACTTCCAAGAAAACTCCTATTGTGAAATCATCCCATTTATCATTGTCTGGAATTGGCTGATTCTCTTGAGTAGCTCTTCTATGTGTCACTTCCAGAGGAATGCTATGTTCCTCTTCCTCCAGAGACACGCTATATTTATACAATAAAACAATACCAAATTATTGCATAATTTTTATTATAACAATCATACCTTCAATTACATAAATGCATCAAACAAAAGTAATATTTTATATTTTTAAGTTTTCATCATCTACCATTGAGTTCAATCTCCAAAAAGAGACAAGATTTCACCTATGTTCTACAACAACAGCAAGAGCAAAAGATATTGGATCAAACATAAACCGTTGAACACACAAAATGAAAGTCCAGAAATAAATTAACCTAGACACAGAGCTACATATATCAGGTTAAGATTTAAGACGCTGGGTCTAGTTGGATACCTGGGTCAGCTGGAAAAACTTTTTCCCCAAGAAAAACAGAAAACTAACAACTAAATAGCAGAGCAAAAGGAAACAACAGCAAAAGTAACAAACAGAACTAGGCTTTGGCCCTCTACAGCACCCCACCGTGAGAAAGAAAAAACCTTGACACATGATGAGAATAGTTGAACCACGTAGGAAGGATTTTAACCTCCTTCAAATTAAAGTGTTACTAGAGAAATCACCAGCAAATAACCAACTGTCAGCAGATACAAAAATTTATAGCATAAAATAAAATCAGAAAATGATTTACAGCTTCTTTAAAGTTAACTCCTCTAATGCCAACTATCAAAATCATGCACAAAGAATACATATTACGGGAGCAATTTCTTAATATCTCTCCATCGATATGTGACGGTAAATATGTATCGTCAGGTTGATTAATAAGTAATAACCTATATATCGGGTTGGGAGGAGGGAGATGGTTGTTTCATTTTAATATAAAGGAAATATAGTGAAGGAAGTGGAAGCATGTTATGACCCCATTAATGTTACAGTTAATATTAGTGTAACTGGAAGGGAAATAGTAGAGTGTCTTTTGTCCTTTGTTAGAGTCTTGGCAGTCAGGATGTCTCTTGAATATCCTTTCTATCTTGTAACTTGTAAGTCATCGATAAATAGATTCCAATTCTAACGAAAGACATAAGTACAAGGACAGTCTGGTGCACAAGAATCCCTCGCTTAATGCAGGGTTTGGGAAAGGCCGCACCCACAGAGTGTAATGTACCCAACTTGAACCCGTGAAGTCACACGGAGACAACTCAATCATTGCTCCAAGGCTCTCCTTCAAAGGCATATAAGTATAGCAAAGAAGAAGTGTAGACAAACAGTGAATAAAGCGGAACAGAGAAAAATGAAATAAAATAGATACAGAAAAAGAAAAACATTACCTAACAGAATGTTGAAGCTTATTGACTTTACCAAATTGTTTTTTATCATTTAGCTGTATCTGCCTTTTATTTGGATTATCATTTGAAGTAGTGTGGCCCACATTATATGAAGTATGAGGTTCTTCATAAGCAACACTATCACTGTCCCTAAAACCCTCACCAAAAGCCCTTAATTCATGATTGTCCTCATTTTCTTTCCCACATACCCTCACCTCAGCTGATGATGGATCTGCATGTGTTTTCAAAGCTACATCACCTATAGCCTTCATATCTTTAGAACATGCTTTCAACTTATCCAAGTGTGAAGGACATTGAAACCTTAATTTCAGAAATTCTGGGTTCTCCTAAAATCGAAAAGGGAGAACAAATAAGTAAAAGGATAATAAACACATAATGCAGCAACCAAAATTATTAAATTAGTAGCACAAACTGATAATAACAATAAGACATACCTTTCTTCTAGCTACCCAAAACTCTTGACATACCTTACTATTTTGTGCCTCAGAAGCCACCGTAAGAGCCTCATCAGCGTATTCTATACAAATATTTTGCTCAGGAATCTCCTTTCACATGATCCAAAAAAAATTTGTAATGGGGATCCTCATCAGTACCGCCATTACTTAACATCCAATCATTTTTTGTCACCATTTAGAATATATGCTATGCTTGAATCTTATCTCTTAACTACTATTTTTGAATTTGTGCAACCATATAATAGTAGGACACACCTTTTTCCTTAGACGGCTTTTTCTTGCGGTCTCTCTGTTTTCAGGCAAACGTCTCAAAGTCAGATAGCAAAAGTAATATAGAAAAAAAAATGTAAAAGAAGTTAACATAGCTTCAATAATGCAGAAACTATATTATAAAATATAATAGAGAAGGAGATATAGATACAAAAAAAAGGTTTATGGAGAAATAATAATCTATGCTTTCATATTCAAACACCTTTGCATCAAGTAGTTTCTCTGATGTGGAACCAGCTCCCTTCCTCTGCAACTCAAGGGAAAAAAAAAAAATAAAAATTATTTGAAACAGATTCATTATTGCAGAATAAAGAAGAAAAAAAAAACTTATTTGAAACAAAAATTTATTTTTGCTAAAAAAAATCAGTGTAGAATTCGGGGCTAGAAAATCAGAACAAAAATGTTTCCATAGCAGAAGCTTCTTGGTATAAAAGAGGGAGGGAAATGAATACAAGTTTAGAACATGTTTTAGGTAGCTAAGTTATTAAAGGGTGCTTCAATTTTTTTTCAATCCCAAATGAAAAAGAAAAGAAAAATATTGATTATATTTTCTCACAGAATTTCTAGGAAGAGTTTCTGAATGCTGATCAAGTCCCTTAGACCATTTCTCTTGAGGCATGCAATAATCAATATGATAAGGGTAGCAGCAAAAGGGATCATTTTCAGCAATTGTTTTTTGTAGTAAACTTGGTAGGACACTGGGTTTAAAATGAGAAAACTTTTATAAGTACTGAAAAGATTCTTCCTTTGTTTGTTTGTTTGTCAGTAAAATATGTTCTGTGATGAACTTCCCCTGAGATTTTGGGATATGGAAAAGAGTGAAACTGAGAGATTAAACAGTTGAGAAACAGTGTTGTTTTTGTGAAGATCAGAGTAAGCTAATAAGCTACCTTTTCATAAGGTGATTTGGCTTGTGATTGACTCTGTGATGATGATGAAGGGAGTACTATT